>NC_034174.2:34642836-34907836 GCF_002021735.2 Oncorhynchus kisutch
ATTGCCCGCGTCACCAGAGTACTCCCGTGCTGTCAGACGGTACCTGGAAGAAGGACAGACAGCATTAACACCATGTACTACGATGTTAAAGAGATATGTTCACGCCAAAATCGAAGTTTGTCAGATGTTTTCAGACCTCAAAAGAGGTCTAATGTTAAAACGAGTCCACGTCCTACTCCACCTGTTGTGTAGATCCAGCTACATGCCTTAATCCCAAATGAATGGGAAAGATTGTCCCCGTCTGATTTCAGGCCGTCCCTATCTTCCCATTCAGATGCCGTGGGACCTGAACTGATCTCGACAATATACCACTTTTGTTGTCGTTTGTCAAATACTTTCAAACTTTAATTTTGAGGCAAATAATCTCTTTAAATTGTGTGTATCCTTGTTTGCTCATAGGTGTATGTGTGTGTTTGTGTGTTTCCATTACCTCTGTGCCTCTGCTGCCACTCTGAAAGTGTTGTAGGTGGCTTGGCGTTTCTGCTGGTGCCAGTCCTCCAGTTGTATACGCAGCAGGTGTTGACCAGTGTTGGTTAGCGCATGCAGCGCTGCGTTCCCCAGCCAGTATTCTCCCTGTGGGGAACCAAAACCCTCGCGGTACTCCTGCCACGTCCGGTTGAAGTCCACCGAGCCATCTCGCCGACGCTGGAACACTGTCCACCCCCCGCCTGCTGTATCCATGTCACACTCTGCCTAGGGCAGGAGGGTGCAAAGGTCACAACTCCTGGACATCAGACATCGGTCACATTTACATCAGAGAATAATGATGAAGTTTGCCTGACCATTGCTGATAGTAAAGGGAGTAAGGGGGGTGAGGAGTGAGAGATGTAACGCATTGAGAGTTTCTACTCTAATCTGTAAGCTCCATACTATATTTTACACTCTTTATCTCTCTGTATGTTCCCCTCCAAGCTCTACAGATGGGACATAACACATATATAGTATACAGGTTGTTTGCATTCAGTGTGTGTAAGTATTAGGAGGTACCTCCACTGCAGGTCTGCGTGGGTCAGGCTGGATGGTGTAGATTCCGTTCTCTTTGATCCCCAAACGATAGATCTCAGCACAGTCCTGAGGATGCAGCCTCGCTGAGGGGACCGCTGCAACACACACTTGCGCTCTTACAGCTGTATATTCTGTATGCACACGCACACACACACACACACACACGCAAACAGAGTACACACACACACAGAGTACACAAACAGTACACACACACAGAGTAAACACAGAGTAAACACACAGAATACACACACTGAGTACACACTGAGTACACACACACACAGAGCACACACACAGAGTACACACACACACATACAGAACACACACACACATACACACACACAGAGAGTACACACATAACTCTCACCTGTTGGAGGGTGTTGTGTGATGCTCCTCAACAGTAGTATCAGGTCTTTCTCTCCCTCTCTCCCAACCGCTGCCCCCTCTAAACACATCGACAAAGAAGAAGTTGTGTTTGAGATCGAGGACTCATCCTTCTGATCTGCTGTAGAAGTTATATGGTGGTTGTGAGATACCAGTGTCTGCCCTACTCATACCACACAGAACCTTGCATTCCTGTGCACTCACCTCTGACCGACACAGAGCAGGCCTTACTAAGGCTCTGTTTAGTGTGTGTGTGTGTGTGTGTGTGTGTGTGTGTGTGTGTGTGTGTGTGTGTGTGTGTGTGTGTGTGTGTGTGTGTGTGTGTGTGTGTGTGTGTGTGTGTGTGTGTGTGTGTGTGTGTGTGTCTGTGTCTGTGTCTGTGTCTGTGTCTGTGTCTGTGTGTAGTGTTTGTGTGGTCCTCTTAAGTGATAGGAGAGACACCATCTTTGTGTGCAGGTGTGAGTGTTTGTGGGGACAGAGCTCAAGAGAATGAACAGGAGGACACAGAAAGAGAGAAGATCAGTGTGTGTTTTTGTTCATTTGAATCAGTAATGCCCAGAGCACGCAGGACCCCCCACCGGCGAACGATGAACTGAAAACTCACCTGAAAGTCTACAAGCCTCTCGTTCAAACATCGTTCACCATAAGGGGCTTATTGGAGCCATTGTTTGTGACTGAGACTTTTAGACATGTGCTTAAAACAATGTACATTTGTTGATTGCTAGGCATACAAATAAGATTATTTGTTGATACATTTGAAATGAGGTCTGATAGCAGCCGCAACCGGACTACAATGTAAACAACTCTTGGTGAAATGCCTTGCTTGACTGCAGTGAGGGTGATAAACACAATGATGTTAGAACTGCAACAGCCCAAACATATTCTTCTTCTCTATTCTCAGGATCTATTTTCCTGCCCGCATATTGTCATGCCTGCTCCCGCTCTCCCTCCCTGGTGCTCGAGGGCGCCAGGCTGCCCAGCACTACACACTCCAACCAACATAATTACACACGCCTGCTCCCGCTCTCCCTCCCTGGTGCTCGAGGGCGCCAGGCTGCCCAGCACTGCACACTCCTACCAACATAATTACACACACCTGCTTCCCTTGTCACACACATCAGCGATTCATTGGACTCACCTGGACTCAATCATCTGTGTTATTACCTCCCCTATATCTGTCTGTTCCCCAGCTCTCTTCCCCGCTTCAGCATTAATTGTCGTATGTCGTTATGTTACCCTGTTCTGACGCTAGTCCTGTCCTGATCCATGTCTGTGCTATATTAAATGTTCTCTCTCCGTACCTGCTTCTCTACTCCTGTGTCGGTTCTTACACATATGACAGACAGTTGTCATATTGAAGGCTTCCACCATGCTTCTGCCATTTTAAAGTAGTCAAAGTAGTATACTTGGTGGGCATTCCTTTGGGTTGTAGCCTCACTGGCGCTGCCCATGTTGTTTCAGATGCTATCTCAATGGGAGACGCTGAGCCGGAGTAGTGTGTATTAATCCTGCTGTAGTAGGACTCGTTGCGGCCAGCAGGTCAAACGAAGACAAAAATGTATGAGTCACTCAGATAAACTAATCATGACTCTCGAGTCAGTTAAAAGAGTTGTTCAAAAAGAATGAATCGTTCACAAAACTGCAGATCACTAGTGTGTGTGTGTGTTTGCCATGCTCCTCACCCAGTCGCCTGGCCATAGCCCTGAGGGCCTGACTGTGACAGTGTAGGTCACACTCTGTCAGTACTGCAGCCATCAGAGCCAGAATGGCCCCCAGCGTGTCCCCTCCCTGGCCTACACGGCCCCTGGGGACCCCTGGCTCCTGGAGGGAATTCATACAGCGCTGCAACTGGACCAGACGCTCCGACACATCCCTGGACTGCAGAGACAACACTTTAGCATTACAGTCATAACATATGCATGTTATACACACCAGGATTGATGGACACATACAGCAGCATTCACATCACACACATACACAATAGTCACACTGATCTCTCTCCCTCTCTCTCACACAAACACACACACACAAGCACGCACCATCATTGACAGTCATATCACACACACACACAAACCGACACTAAGGCATGCAAAGTAGATCACTGCCACAGACTCAATCACTCAGTTACACTTCCATCACTCCTAGCCATGTCAGTGGAACACCTGTCATTGCATGGGCTCAGCAGAGCCATATGATGAGGACATTTATAAACCCAGGCCTAATTTGACTCCCTCTTTGATTGTTATCCCTGGAAAGCGTCTGTCATGTGGTGCCCCTAATCCCGACAGTAGGGACCTGTTGCCCCCTCTCCATATACCATAACAATATTGCTAAAGGCACCAGTCACTATCTACACCACTATGCTACAGAGTTGGGCTCGATTCTATTTCAATTGGCTGAGTGATGTTATGTCCATAGTCACTTTTTCAACAGCTTAAACTTTACCCCCTGTCAAACCAGAGGCACATGGCGTGTCAGACTGAGAGACTCTAACCCGGCAGTATCTAATCACCCCTACAGAACAAACATTGTCCAGGCCTTCCTCTGTGCCACCCAGCTCAGAATGATCATTGTTTAGCGTGTACAATACCGGAGTCAGTTATATCAATACCTCACTCATTCTACTGGGAAAAGCACAGGAAATGACTTCAGATTGACCTGGTGCGTGATGTCACTCACCTCAGGCTGAACCTGTCGAGCTTCATGTCTGTGTTCCACCCTCAGAGGGGGGTCAGAGGCAGCCAGGGGGGCGACCGCCACCCTGCAGCCTGCCATCCCGGGGCGTCCCTCACACTCCCCTGACCCTGTCCTCGCAGGTGGAGCGGCCACCAGACTGTCCTTGCAGTGGGGACAGGCTGGAGGTGCATCCGGGGGGGACAACATGGCCCCTACACACAGGGACAGCAGGGGGAGCACGCCGAGAGAGCCTAATGGAAACATGGGAAAACTCCTAAAAGAATGTGAAAAGCTGCAGAATTCGGGGCAGAATCCAGTCTCTCAGACACTACACCTCTGTGTTTTTCCGTTTACTGTCCCCCCTGACACCGGTTTTCACCTTAAAGCTGTTCTGCCTTGCCAGCCTCTTGGACTTGGGTGCCGACAAGTCTTTAGTGACGCTCTTCTTTTGAGTATTTTTTTGGTGTTCTTGATGGGTTTCTGCTCCGCTTGATGCTTTGTTTGAAGCCTTCGATGGTGTTCCTCCACACTTTTCCCATAACCTTCTTCTATTTCTGTGTTAACTTCAACTTCTTCTCTGTCTGTCTTTCTATCTGCATACCTCTTTCATCCTCTCCACTTCTCTCTTTCCTATTTCTCTCTCCCTCTGTTACTCTTGCACTCTCCCCCTCTCACTCTCTCTCTCCCTGTCTCTGTTAGTGAGGTTCCTTTGACTCAGATTCCTAGATAACTGCGGCTCTCTTTGCTGTCTGACATGCACTAATGCACCCACCCCCTGATTCACACACACGCACGCATGGACACACGCCTTCACACAATCTATCCATCTCTTTGACCCATCCCCTCTCTCTCTCTCTCTCTCTCTCACACACACACACACACACACACACACACACACACACACACACACACACACACACACACACACACACACACACACACACACACACACACACACACACACACACACACACACACACACACACACACACAGTTCATGGACACATGCACCAGTGCAAGGAAAGAGAGAGAGAAGAAGAGAGTGAGAAAAGGAGAGAAGGAGGGGAGGGGGAGGAACATGTGACTTGAGCATGAGAGGAGAGTAAAGAAAGGGAAAGTGATTGAACTCTAGAGCAAGCTCAATCACTTTCCCTTTCTTTACTCTCCTCTCATGCTCAAGTCACATGTTCCTCCCCCTTCTTCTCTTCTTTTCTCACTCTCTTCTTCTCTCTCTCTCTTTCTCTCACTCTATTCCTCTTTTGATTTCCCTCTGACTGTCAGTGCCCACCTCTAACTCTCTCCTGTCAGTGTGTGTCTGTGTGACAAAATGTGTATATTTGTGATGCTTTTTCCTCCAAGAAGATAAATATTTTCAAACACTACCCTCTCTTGTATACCCCACGTTTCTCACCCAATCCCTTTGGTTTATTGGCGTATGTGTTTATCAACTGCATTCCTACCAGGTCATAAAGACTAGACAGACACTCAAAAGGGGAGAACAGTCAGGAATTCCTCCATAACCACTAGGGTCATCCATACTCATTGGGATGTGCCAAACGGACACACTCTAACAGAATGCCCACAGCCAAGGGGCAAAGACACTTCCAGTGGACTGACCACCATTCCCTTTTGGCCTTTGCCCTTTCACTGTCAGACAATTGGCACACTTCAGCCACATCCACATTCCAGTACGTGTTGTCAGTCAGTAATGGCGAACAGTCCATTAGTCCTGTACCAGAGTCCCTTCTTTGAATGCACAGACAATAATGGAGGACTGAATGGCTTCAGGCAGCCCTGGATCTCAGGAAATATCAGGGTGATATCGAACACAACAGCACTTTGATGATGAAGAATTGAGCAGCTATATATTTTACACATGAGATTCATTATACAAATAATGCAGTTACAGACAGAGACAACAGAGAATAGATAGCTCCTCAACATCTGTGGTGATGAAGATAACTGATGTTCATCTCAAAATAGTAATGATGACTAATCCAGTTGTCTCAATAGGCCTACAAGAAATTGCGGAGATTGTTTTTGGCCTGCTCAATAACGCCATCTCATCATGACCAGTTCGCAAGTAATCAGAGCCTCTGTCAGAAATGAACGAAGACTGCCCTCTAGTGGTTTACTTCCCATAATATCTGTCGTCATCAAATAAATGGAATAAGCACCAGATATTAGGATATGGCCTATAGAGATAGACTACAGTTGGCAAATGTGTGGTATGTTTGGAGACAGTCTGTTTTTGCGTAACATCAAACACGTGGTCAATGTTTTTTGGAGAATAGACAGTCATGCCAGGTATGCTGTTTTTTTTTGTAAAATAAAATGTTTTTTCCCTAAACTTATTTTTGGCTGTTATCTGCTTATCTCCTACTGCTCATGGTGCTGTTTAGACTGGAATGTTATATCAGATGAAATGTGGTATTGTAATTTGGAGAACTTCCAAAAATGGATGAATTTGCATCTGGACAGTCGTGGAGTAAACATGTCATCATTGCGTCTGTCTTTGTCTATATTTGGTACAGTCAAAGCCAAGGTATTTTCAACCTTGCTAAAGATGAACCCCTGATGCAGTTATTAAAGTGGGCGTGGTGTATCCTGTTTGTGCGTGAAACGTTTTAGAGCAATGACGCAATAGTTGTTTTGGAGGAAGTGAAAGAGGGGAGGAAAAAATCAGTCTAGGAAAGAACCTCTGAGAAAGAAGCCAGAGCAAAAGGTACAAGCCAACCAAATCGGAACTGAAACTATAGCTAGATATTTGTATTTAAATTAATGTGGAGAGAGTCTGAAAATACTCATCGGGAAGCTGGATATCAGAGCGATAAGCAACGGCCACCAAGTCTGGACATTAACATTTTATCTGGCTAGCTTGCTAGCTATTTTGCCTGAGACATTTATTCAAATCCAGTAAGAATAGGCTGTCCTGAGACAGCAAGTCGGAAAACAGCGTTCTGGTGTGTTGGAAGTTGAAGGTAAGTTATATGATGTAACATTAGCTAGCTATGACAGCAACGTATGAGGGTCGTTATTTCTTACTAAGCGTTTGTTTACCGACGCGACAGGGGGAATGTGAGAAATGTGTGACCGTCAGTGGGGCGGCTTCTCTTGCAGACTCATTTAGCAATAGGTCGGGGACGGTCGCGGTGTACAAGTCGAACCATGGCGTCGTGTCCGGCAACAACCGAGTCGCAAATGTATGATGTTCTGTACCTTACGGATAACTATCGGACGTTGTTTTAAGAGAAAGAGGGGATGGGTCAAAGAGACGGATAGATTGTGTGCGGGCGTGTGTCCGTCCTTGCATGTATGTGAATCAGGTGGTGGGTGCATTAGTGCATGTCAGACAGCAAAAAGAGACACCCTTATTTTAGGATTCTGAGTAAAAGGAAACTGATTTACGGAGTGTGTGTGTCGCATTGTTTGTTAGATATGTTGCACTTGGTATGTCGTATGCAAATGAGGCGATTTTAAAATAAATTCATTTTCGGCAGCTGCTTGGGAAAATCTTTAGCCCATCTGTTCCGACTTCTAGAATATAGTGTCATGGGTTGCAGATTAGAAGGCGATGACTGGGGTTGTTACAAGAAACATGTTGGTTATTTTCAGTTGGAGTGTTGGATCTACAATAGTTCCATTACAATCTAGGCATATATGACTGCTTCTACACAGCAGCCAATTTTGACCAATCAGATCATCTCTGATGTGATTGGTCAAAAGACCAATTAGTGGGAAAAGATCAGAATTGGCAGCCTGAGTGAACACAGCCATACCACAGATAAAACAAGAAGCCAGCTGTTTCACCATATGTTTAAATCTGGAGCATCCAGTTAGAATTTCCACTCCTTACCATCATGGTGAGGAGAGGAAACCCAGTGGCCAGCAGTGGGAGGGTATAGAGCGAGATGGAACTGGGCCGACATTCTGGGGTAGGGACATCCCAAGATGTATCTGCTAGCAGATACTCATAGAGTTCCAGTCATTGCGCTAATGCTTTTTAGCATTGGCTCGTGAAACTACCTCTAACTTCCTTCATACTGGACACCAAGACATACAAATGGTATCCAGGAGTTCATCTGATTCTGGGGAAGTACATAAAAAGGCAATCATCCTAAAGTATCCCTTTAACCTTACCACAGAGTTGAACATTCTTAGCACAGCGTTTGCTTTATATTTGGGCAGAGCATCCATTGTTTGTCCTGACACCCAACACACTACCATGACTCTTCACATAACAGTATAAGGCCAGTGTGCATTTTTGTCACTTTATTGAGCTGTCAAGCTTCTATCTACTCAGCACTCACAGTAGAAGCGGTAACAGTTAGTTCACTCTTCTCTCTGACTGGTGTCGTTGCTTTGGACGATGGTGTCCAGTCTTGCTGTAGCATGCTAAGGAAAGATAGGCTAATAGCCATGTAAATAGAGCTCTCTTCTGGACCAATAATGAAGAACTGCATTTTTTTCCCCCCCTGAGCGTTTTCTCTTCATTTCAACAGTCCTTTTCGGTGGATTAAATGCAGATACAAATACATTCGTAAAAGGCTAATATCAGCCGATAATATCAGTCAACTGATAAGTCGGTCAGGCTCTATTAAGCTGACTGTTGGTCTGGCTGCTACGTTGTTGTTTCCCATGATAAATACACTGAATTTGAATGGGTCACCCATGTCGTTGTTTCAGTATAGCATTGGGTAGCTTTTTTTATGATGATAGGACTAGGCTGGGCTGACATGGTTCGCTCCAATGACACTGCACCAGGTGTGTGCCTTCTCTATGGCTCCATTGAGAGAGTATGCCCTCAGAAGTTGGGAGTATGGCAGTAGTATTGACGTGTAATTGCAATCACTTATTAAAACTGCAGTCTGGGAATGGACACCCTGCAAGTGATTGGGAAAGAGTAGAGTTTTATGGTTGGGTCATTCTCTAGCCTCTGTAACAGGAAACATGATCTAGTCCTCAGACTCACTTCCTGTGTGTGTTAAGAGAGCGAATTAATGATGTCTTACTCGTGACTTGGCCAGTAGCTTAGGGAACGCATGACTAGAATGAATGGAGCTCAAGTCTGATTGGCTCATTGGAATAGCCCTGACTCTACACACAGATTGCTAAATCACACACATTATAGCATTGTCTTACACTCATTGTGCAGAGCTATGGATTTCAACCCCAACGATCAGTTTGAAACTATTGGAATATAAGATATCTAGATAAAAATCAAGTCAATATACTTGCAATAACGACTTTTGGTTTTAGGTAGGGCAGGGGTGTCAAACTAATTTTGCCCTGGGGCACCACATTCGTTCTTCATTATGGTACGTATCCCAGGAGTATCATACTGAAAATGTGCTTTTTCACTAACCTTTAGGGATTTAAAAGGAAACTCCCTCTAGGCCTACACCAATTAAAGGCTTTTAAATTGGTAGGGAGTAGTGAATGAGTACACACGAAGGGGAGATTATTGGGACACAACCCTGATTTTTGTGTGTGTGGTCTTTCCTCAGACACGACAGAATGACATCCAGGAAGAAAGTGCTCCTGAAAGTCATCATCCTGGGGGATTCTGGGTAAGCCATTGAGTATTGTTGTTCTCTTTCTGTTTGACCAGTGTTTAGTCTTCTAGTTTGATCAGAGAATGCAGTTTGGGTGTGCCAGATTCATTAGAACTACAGCTTACTACAGTCTTCCTGTCCAACCAGACTGCTGTTGGTTGGTTGTCCCATACATCTACAGTGCCTTCAGAAAGTATTCACACTAGGGTTCGCCGGTATCCAGATTTTCATATCGTCATGCTGTTCTTTCATCCCGGATATAAGGTATTACTAGTTTAGTACACAAGGGGTCACCAAAAGAAAACATTGGGTGTTTTTATTACCAGAATGCTAACAAAATTAGCACAAGTAATATTGCATTTCCATGGAGGCTGTTAGCTAAATATGTTAGCTAAAAATAAACAAATTGCAGAGATAGGCAATCCAGCTCAGTTATGCATATTTAGGTAGGAGCTACTGAATGTACTTTTTGGTGAGTTTGGACCTTTACAAGTGAATGTGAACGAGAGAAATTGTACAAATGAACAAAGTTTTGACGCATGCCTGTCTGAGGAAGAACAGTACTGACTCTGGAGCAGCATGTGTACAACGCTGTGTCTGTGTGCAGTCTGGAGCCGCAATGGGCCTGCTTGCTCTGCTCGGAGGAGAATACGGGCCTAGAATGTAGAGGAGAAAAAATGAAAGAAAATCAAGATGGTGGCAGCTGTACAAATAACTCATCCAAATGGCTTTAACTTGTCAAACACGGCAGACAGTGACACAACACGGTGCCCAGTCACCTTATTAATTCAGTCACTTACTTGGATAACTAGCCAGTTAAAATTAGGGGTCGCTTTAAATGCAGAATTGTGCGTTTTCACACAGGATTTAAAAACAAAAGAGCATAATATCTTGCTGCATTCTATAAACGCAGATGTAAAATGCTTCTTAATGTTATTTCTTCTCGGCATCAGACCAATTTTGCACTCTGACTGATGTTTAGCTACTTTTCTCAGGTACAGTATAGTTGCACATGCCTGATCACTCTGTTGAAGCAAAAAAACACTGACTTTCAATATAAAATTAGACTCCTGTCAATACACAGCTGGACACACCTGCTCCTCCCGCTTTCTCCTGTTGTGCTATTTCCAACTGTTCTGGGAAACTATGGTAAGCTTCATAATGTGACCAGGGAAATGAAGAACGTAATCCGCTTTATCTCCTAACGGATTGCGCAAGTTGACTGCAGATATTTACTTAAATAGCTACAAATATTAAAATGTATTGAAAACCGTCAAAGCAATAGTTACAATGGTATTGAAAAAACCATCCCGTGGCTATTTCCAAATGCCCCGGTATACTGCCCAAGCCTAATTCACACCCCTTAACTTTTTCCACATTTTGTTGCGTTACAAAGTGAGATTAAAATGGATTGAATTGTTATTTGTTTTGTCAACGATCTACACAAAAAGCATTTTTCTTCCTCGATCTTCATTAAATAAGTATTCAACCCCCTGAGTTTTAGAATCACCTTTGGCAGCGATAACAGCTGTGAGTCTTTCTGGGTAAGTCCCTAAGAGCTGTCCACACCTGGATTGTGCAGCATTTGCCCATTTATTCTTATCAAGATTGTTGTTGATCATTGCTAGACAAGCATTTTCAGGTCTTGCCATGGATTTTCAAGCATATTTAAGTCATAACTGAAACTCGACCAATTAGGAACAATCACTGTCTTCTTGGTAAGCAACACCAGTGTAGATGTGGCCTTGTGTTTTTAGGCTATTGTCCTGCTGAAAGGTGAATTTGTCTCCCAGTGTCTGTTGGAAAGCAGACAACCAGGTTTTTATCAATGATTTTGCCTGTGCTTAGCTCCATCCTGTTTTATTTTTCTATCCTGAACTCCCCAGTCCTTAATGATTACAAGCATACCCATAACATGATGCAGCCACCACTATGCTTGAAAATATAGACAGTGGTACTTGGTAATGTGTTGTATTAGATTTGCCCCAAATGTAATACTTTGTATTCAGGACATATGGTTAATTGCTTTGCCACATTTATTTTACAGTATTACTTTAGTGCCTTGTTGCAAACAGGATGCCTGTTTTGGAATATCTGTACTGGCAACCTTCTTTTCACTCTGCCAATTAGGTTAGTATTGTGGAGTAACTACAACATGGTTCATCCATCCTCAGTTTTCTCCTATCACAGTCATTAAACTCTGTAACTGTTTTAAAGTCCCTATCGGCCTCATGGTGAAATCCCTGAGCGGTTTCCTTCCTCTCCGGCAACTGCGTTAGGAAGGACGCCTGTATCTTTGTAGTGACTGGGTGTATTTAAATAAATATATATTTCACCAGAGAGATATACCTGTTGGAGCGCGTGCTACAGGTGGGAGCTGCTATGGTGACGAGCGAGCTGCGATAAGGGGGGACTTTACCTAGCAGGGTCTTGTAGATGACCTGGAGCCAGTGAGTTTGGCGACGAGTATGAAGCGAGGGCCAGCCAACGAGAGCGTACAGGTCGCAGTGGTTGGTAATATATGGGGCTTTGGTGACAAAACGAATGGCACTGTGATAGACTGCATCCCAATTTATTGAGTAGGGTATTGGAGGCTATTTTGTAAATGACATCGCCGAAGTCGAGGATTGGTAGGATAGTCAGTTTTACGAGGGTGTTTGGCAGCATGAGTGAAGGATGCTTTGTTGCGAAATAGGAAGCCAATTCTAGATTTAACTTTGGATTGGAGATGTTTGATGTGAGTCTGGAAGGAGAGTTTACAGTCTAACCAGACACCTAGGTATTTGTAGTTGTCCACATATTCTAAGTCTGAGCCTTCCAGAGTAGTGATGTTGGACAGGCGGGCAGGTGCAGGCAGCGATTGGTTGAAGAGCATGCATTTAGTTTTACTTGTATTCAAGAGCAATTGGAGGCCACGGAAGGAGAGTTGTATGGCATTGAAGCTCGCCTGGAGGGTTGTTAACAGTGTCCAAAGAAGGGCCAGAAGTATACAGAATGGTGTCGTCTGCGTAGAGGTGGATCATCGACTCGCCAGCAGGAAGAGCGACATCATTGATGTATACAGAGAAGAGAGTCGGTCCAAGAATTGAACCCTTTGGCACCCCCATAGACTGCCAGAGGCCCGGACAACAGACCCTCCGATTTGACACACTGAACTCTATCAGAGAAGTAGTTGGTGAATCAGGCGAAGCAATCATTTGAGAAACCAAGGCTGTCGAGTCTGCAGATGAGGATGTGGTGATTGACAGAGTCGAAAGCCTTGGCCAGGTCAATGAATACGGCTGCACAGTATTGTTTCTTATCGATGGCGGTTAAGATATTGTTTAGGACCTTGAGCGTGGCTGAGGAGCACCCATGACCAGCTCTGAAACCAGATTGCATAGCAGAGAAGGTATGGTGGGATTCGAAATGGTCGGTAATCTGTTTGTTGACTTGGCTTTTCGAAGACATTTAGAAAGGCAGGGTAGGATAGATATAGGTCTGTAGCAGTTTGGGTCAAGAGTGGCCCCCCCTTTGAAGAGGGGGATGACCGCAGCTACTTTCCAATCTTTGGGAATCTCAGATGACACGAGAGGTTGAACAGGCTAGTAATAGGGATTGATACACCATCCAAATTGTAATTAATAACTCCACCATGCTCAAAGAGATATTCAGTGTCTGCTTATATTTTTTTATCTACCAAAGGGTGCCCTTCTTTGCAAGGCATTGGAAAACCTTGCTGGTCTTTGGTTGAATCTGTATTTGAAATTCACTGCTTGGCTGAAGGACCTTACAATTATCTGCATATCTGTCTGGGGTACAGAGATGAGGTTGTCAAAATGCAACTTATTATGTGCCTTTTTTTAAAATTATGTGCCACAATTTTACTCCTGAACGTATTTAGGCTTGCCATAACAAAGGGGTTGAATACTTATTGACTCAAGACATTTCAGCTTTGTATTTTTTATTAGTTTGTAAACATTTCTAAAAACATAATTCCACTTTGACATGATGGGATATTGTCTGTAGGCCAGTGACAAAAAAAAGAAGTATTTTTCAATTCAGGCTGTAAAGCAACAAAATGTGGAAAAAGTTAAGGGGTGTGAATACTTTCTAAAGGCACTGTATGTATCCATTTGATTTCTGACTTTTTTATTTATTTAACTTTTCCTCCTCTCTCTTTCACACTGTAATCTGATGCTGCTGTATTCTCATTGTGTCACTGCATGCTCAGCACTGCAGAGGAGAACTCTGGGCAGTGTGTGGGGCACCTCTGATGGGGTTTTAATGGTGTCTGGTGTCTCTCTCTGTTCCTTATTGATTTTGTCTCTGCATCAGTCATGGTTTCTCTTTCACCATTAGGACTGAATAGATAGATGGAATAAGGCAGTCATGTTGAACAACAGCTATTAATCTCTTTAACACCTCTCT
This sequence comes from Oncorhynchus kisutch, assembly GCF_002021735.2. Lineage (NCBI taxonomy): Eukaryota > Metazoa > Chordata > Actinopteri > Salmoniformes > Salmonidae > Oncorhynchus > Oncorhynchus kisutch. Next base: position 34,656,864 of record NC_034174.2, read on the forward strand.
CTCTCTCCCCCCCCCCCCTTCATCTCTATCTCCCTCTCAGAGTTGGGAAGACCTCCCTGATGAACCAGTATGTGAATAGGAAGTTCAGTAACCAGTACAAAGCTACAATAGGAGCTGACTTCCTGACCAAGGAGGTGATGGTGGACGATCGGCTCGTCACAATGCAGGTACAGAAACATGGCCACAGCACCACTATCATAGCGACAATATCTATTAATAACGTCACCATATAAACCGCACAGCCTGGCTGACACCATATTAACAGTATAACATAGGAGCACAACAGACATTTTCAGGCCGAGAAGACACATCAGAAGTGCCAGACAGGCACACAGATGAATTGACAATATTATAAGGACAGGAGAAGTCTTGGCCTGGATTTCCAGTATGGTGACCGTGAGATAAGGTGATCTGTTTGGCATTCCCTTTCGTTACTAAAATACCCTTTTAAATACTGGGAAAATGCGGGGTGGAGGCCGAAACCGGGTTAATCATGGAGAAAATTGCATGAGAAAAGCTCCAGAGAACATTTATACGAATGCTATTCATTGACTACAGCTCAGCGTTCAACACCATAGTACCCTCAAAGCTCATCACTAAGCCAAGGATCCTGGGACTAGACACCTCCCTCTGCAACTGGACCCTGGACTTCCTGACGGGCTGCCCCCAGGTGGTGAGGGTAAGTAGCAACACATCTGCCACGCTGATCCTCAACACTGGAGCTCCCCAGGAGTGCGTGCTCAGTCCCCTCCTGTACTCCCTGTTCACCCATGACTGCATGGCCAGGCATGACTCCAACACATCATTAAGTTTGCAGACGACACAATAATGGTAGGCCCGATAACGAGGAGACAGCCTATAGGGAGGTAAGAGACCTGGCTGGGTGTTGCCATAATAACAACCTATCCCTCAACGTAACCAAGACTAAGGAGATAATTGTGGACTGCAGGAAAAGGAGGATGAGCACGCCCCCATTCTCATCGACGGGGCTGTAGTGGAGCAGGTTGAGAGCTTCAAGTTCCTTGGTGTCCACATCAACAAAATAGAATGGTCCAAACACACCAAGACAGTTGTGAAGAGGACACGACAAAGCCTATTCCCCCTCAGGAAACTAAAAATGATTTTGCATGGGTCCTGAGATCCTCAAAAGGTTCTACAGCTGCAACATCGAGAGCATCACTGCCTGGTACGGCAATTGCTCGGCCTCTGACTGCAAGGCACTACAGAGGGTAGTGCGTACGGCCCAATACATCACTGGGGCTAAGCTGCCTGCCATCCAGGACCTCTACACCAGGCGGTGTCAGAGGAAGGCCCTAAAAATGGTCATAGACCCCAGTCATAGACTGTTCTCTCTACCGCATGGCAAGCGGTACTGGAGTGCCAAGTCTAGGACAAAAAGGCTTCTCAACAGTTTTTACCCCCAAGCCATAAGACTCCTGAAATGGCTACCAGGACTATTTGCATTGTGTGCCCCCCAACCCTTCTTTTTACGCTGCTGCTCCTCTCTGTTTATCATATGCATAGTCACTTTAACCATATCTACATACTACCTCAATCAGCCTGACTAACCAGTGTCTGTATGTAACCTCGCTACTTTTATAGCCTCGCTACTGTATATATCCTGTCTTTTTACTGTTTTATTTCTTTACTTACCTATTGTTCACCTAATACCTTTTTTGCACTATTGGTTAAAGCCTGTAAGTAAGCGTTTCACTGTAAGGTCTACTACACCCGTTGTATTTGGTGCACGTGACAAACATTTGATTTGAACCAGAATGGAAGAATTCCTGAAAGTTAATACCACAAATACTGGGCCAGGAGAACTTCACACAGGCTCCCACAATCAGACGAGCACATCGAACAAGCGGCCTGAGAGGGAACACAAGCAGCTAAACCAAGGGGTATCATCGCAAAGTTCCTTAACTATAGGGACAAAGAAATTAAGGCATGATCATGGAGAAATTGATATTTGAATTGAAAAATGTTATTAAAGTGGGCACATGTTGTCATTACGTGTCTTTTATAAAAGAGGGAGATAAACAAGCAGCTATGTGCGCAAAGCACACAATTATGCACCTTTGCGATTATTATTTTGAGCTCTTTGTTGGACAATTATATTGAAATGTATTCATTAACTGAATCCTAAAGTGGAATGTACAAGAAATGTAGCTAGGTGAACTGAACATGTAGCCGGTAAATTCTGAAAATCAGGTGAATAAAATGGACGCACGCGCTTTGGTTCGGGCACTGATGTTGATTTAATATTACAAGTCATGATACCACCCTGCTCTTAGTGATCCGCCTGTTCTGTCCCCCGGTGGGTCAAAACAAGTGCTCCCCACATGTGTTTGTGTTCAGTATTAATGGAACTGTCGATTTACTCCAGCGGTTATGGGCCTGTATCTATTTATTTAGTTGGAGAATAATTTGGAAAGTTGGGGGGAAAAATGGCTTAATATACTGTAATGGTGCCTAAATAGTCATTCATTTTATTTTCAATTATCACAGTGATGGCAAGTGCTTTTTATGTTTTCCTCTTGTTCTAGGCCCTGGGAGGAATAACCTATTCCTTTCACTTGGCTTTTAGAAGTGTCTCATGTATCTCAGAAGGCAGAACCAACCAGGACTCCTTAATAATCACTATATTTACTTCAAAAACACCAATTATACTAGTTGACTAGCATGGACATAGTATTTACACTCAGTCTCCAGCTGTTGAGAATGGGTATGGAAGCTGAACACGCAGCAACCCAGACCTGTTGTCGGAGATTACACATACTGATTTATGTATTTGATTAAAAAATATATATATCTGAATGAGATGATATGTTTCCCACTTAACACATTTTTCAATTAATATATCAATTTCTCCGTTATGTGGCCAGTTTATTAGATACGCCCATCTAGTATCAGGTCGGACCCCCTTTGCATCCAGAACAGCCTGAATTCTTTGGGGTGTGGAAACGTTGCTCAGTTGGTATCAACGTGTGCCAGGAAAACATTCCCCACACCTTTACTCCACCACCAGCATGTACTGTTGACACCAGGCAGGATGGGGCCATGGACTCATGGCCAAATCCTGACCCTGCCATCAGCATGACAAAACAGGAACCAGGATTTGTCGGACCAGGCAACGTTTTCTCACTCCTCAATTGTCTATTGTTGGTGATCGCATGCCCACTGGAGCTGCTTCTACTTGTTTTTAGTTGATATGTGTGGTCATCTGCTGCAATAGCCCATCCGTGACAAGGACCGGCGATTTGTGTGTTCCAAGATGCCTTTCGGCATACCTGTTGTTCGCCTGTTTGTGGCACGCCTGTTGGCTTGCACGATTCTTGACGTTCTCCTTCAACTTCTTGTCAACTAACTGTTTTAGCCCACAGGACTGCCGCTGACTGGATATTTTTTGTTTGTCGCACCATTCTTGGTAAACCCTAGACACTGTCGTGCGTGAAAAGCCCAGGAGGCCGGACGTTTGAGATACTGGAACCGGCGCGCCTGGCACAGACTATCATATTATGCTCAAAGTCGCTTAGGTCATTAATTTTGCCCATTCTAATGTTCAATCGAACAGTAACTCAATGCCTGTTTGCCTGCTTTATATGGCAAGCTACGGCCACATGACTCACTGTCTGTAGGAGTGAACCATTTTCATGAACTGGGTGGTGTACCTAATTAACTGGTCGCTGAGTCTATATTGGACTTACCAATGGAATCATAAGTTGTATTATTATGAATGTTGTTCTTCATAACGCGCCTTACTTAAAGTAGGACATTTGTGGTTGACTAGAACACATTTAAGTCTGGCCAAGACTGTACATATACTTTCTTTGTATTGCATAGAGACATAGTCACTGACCATTTAACTTGCATTAAAGGGAATGACTACAATGGATGCACCAATAAGGTTGCTCTCAGATTCATGCAGGAAGCATCAAAGGGGAGGAAGTGAAAAAGGAACATGAGGGATTTGTTTTATTTTTCATGTCTTGAATACATGTTCACTAAGAAGCCTGAGAATTGATAAGTGCTATTTTCATTGTAGCTGTTTTCTAGTGTTTCAACCACCCTGGATGGTTCCGACCTAGAATATGTGGACGTCTATAAGTACCTAGGTGTCTGGCTAGACTGCAAACTCTCCATCCAGACTCATATCAAACATCTCCAATCGAAAATCAAATCAAGAGTCGGCTTTCTATTCCGCAACAAAGCCTCCTTCACTCACGCCGCCAAGCTTACCCTAGTAAAACTGACTATCCTACCGATCCTCGACTTCGGCGATGTCATCTACAAAATGGCTTCCAACACTCTACTCAGACTGCATCCAGTTTGCTATCACAGTGCCATCCGTTTTGTCACTAAAGCACCTTATACCACCCACCACTGCGACTTGTATGCTCTAGTCGGCTGGCCCTCGCTACATATTCGTCGCCAGACCCACTGGCTCCAGGTCATCTACAAGTCTATGCTAGGTAAAGCTCCGCCTTATCTCAGCTCACTGGTCACGATGGCAACACCCATCCGTAGCACGCGCTCCAGCAGGTGTATCTCACTGATCATCCCTAAAGCCAACACCTCATTTGGCCGCCTTTCGTTCCAGTACTCTGCTGCCTGTGACTGGAACGAATTGCAAAAATCGCTGAAGTTGGAGACTTTTATCTCCCTCACCAACTTCAAACATCAGCTATCTGAGCAGCTAACCGATCGCTGCAGCTGTACATAGTCTATTGGTAAATAGCCCACCCTTTTCACCTACCTCATCCCCATACTGTTTTTATTTATTTACTTTTCTGCTCTTCTGCACACCAATATCTCTACCTGTACATGACCATCTGATCTTTTATCACTCCAGTGTTAATCTGCAAAATTGTAATTATTTGCCTACCTCATGCCTTTTGCACACATTGTATATAGACCCCCCCTTTGTTTTCTACTGTGTTATTGACTTGTTAATTGTTTACTCCATGTGTAACTCTTTGTTGTATGCTCACACTGCTATGCTTTATCTTGGCCAGGTCGCAGTTGCAAATGAGAACTTGTTCTCAACTAGCCTACCTGGTTAAATAAAGGTGAAATAAAAAAATAAAAAATAAAAATGTATGGAGTCAATATGTAAAGACCCATCTCAATATCATGTGTCGTGGATAATACTTAAGATATGAATGCATTAACATGTGTGTCATGGAATGTCAATGGAATTGTGCAACCAGACAAAATAATGAAGGAATTTTCTTATTTGAAAAAGAATGCCAACATCTTTTTTTTTTTTTTTTTGCAAGAAACTCACCTATCAGCAATCGAAAGTGAATGGTCTGGGTGAGCTTGGGATGGGTGGACATTCTCCTCCACCTATTCCTCAAGATCCAGAGGAGTATCAAGTCTAATTGATAAAGTTCCATTTAAATGTACAGAAATGGCTACAGGCCCAAATGGGCATTTTTATAACAGGGAACAGGAAAACTGGCACAAGAAAAAGTAACTACTGAATTGCTATTGCCCAAATGAAGACGACCCAAAGTTCATTAACGACAATATTTTAATAGTTTTTAAGGACGTCTGACATACGGTCTGTGATTTACATACTGAGGAAAGGCAAACAAGTTGTCACGCCAATGGGTGATCGGTGTGATTTGATCAAAAGTTGATTTATAAAGTACTCTTTTGGTAGCACTGACGCTAACTTCATGAAGTGGCAACCAAACATGGCTGATTACATGACACACTGAGTGGGATTAGTTTAAGATTTTAGTTCAGAAAATATGTTGCCCAACAATAGTTAATCCTCTTGCCTTCTGTCACTGTTTCCCTCCCTCCCTCTTCCTTTCGTCGCTCCCTCCACCTGTCCTCATGGTCAGATTTGGGACACAGCAGGGCAAGAGAGGTTCCAGTCTCTGGGTGTGGCGTTCTACCGTGGGGCAGACTGTTGTGTGCTGGTGTTTGACGTAACTGCCCCCAACACCTTCAAGACTCTAGACAGCTGGAGGGACGAGTTCCTGATCCAGGCCAGTCCCAGAGACCCCGAGAACTTTCCCTTTGTGGTGCTAGGCAACAAGATCGACCTGGAGAACAGACAGGTGGGTGACAGATCGTTATAGGTGTTAAAACATCTCATGTAAGTTACAGGACCTAATGCTACTGTTGCTAATGTCATCTCCGCTGGTGTTTTTAATACATATGATTTAATAATTTCTTAGTTGCAGGGTTTTATCTAATGTATGTGTTTCAAAGTATTAATGATGCCACTTTTTCAATCATTGAATTGGAATTTCAGTTTTCTTCCTGAATTGACTGCCCTCAATTGGAATTGAGCCCAACCCTGGTCTCATCTGATGTTTGTGAATGTCTTTCCACCCACACCCAGGTGACGACCAAGCGGGCTCAGGCATGGTGTCAGAGTAAGAACAACATCCCCTACTTTGAGACTAGTGCCAAGGAGGCCATCAACGTAGAGCAGGCCTTCCAGACCATTGCACGCAACGCCCTCAAACAGGTGGGTGGGGCCATGGTTGTCCAGGAGAGGGAATGGGTGTTTTGGGTTTTGGGTTTTTGGTTTTGTTTACCTTTTTTGGGGGGTTGGGAACTTAAGTAGAAGAGCAAAACTTAGATTCCGGTTTCTCCATCTTCTCATCATCATTCCTTCTTTTTTACATTTTTATTTTTTATCAGGAAACTGAGGTGGAGCTGTATAATGAGTTCCCGGAGCCCATCAAGCTAGACAGGAATGACAGAGCAAAGACTTCAGCAGAGGCCTGCACCTGCTGAGGGGGAACATGGACTATCTTCTGTCTGGCTTTCTGGAAAACCCTTCTCTCTCCTCACCTGCTCCCCTTTAGGGAAAAGACTGCATCTCTGGTCTCTGCACCCATGTCACATCCCCCTCCCACCATAATCACACTAAGTTCCCAGTTACACACACAATGAGTATATAGTTCCTCACATGCACCCCTAACACACATTCCAATGCCCAAAGATCACGAGAGAAGAATTTGTAGATCCCTGCCTGCCTGTTCCTGAATCCATATCATGAGTGAACCCACAACCTGGCCCACCCACCCTGTCTAACTGTCCCCTCTTGGCTTCTCAAATTGGGGGGACCAGATGGAGCCATGTCCTAAGAATGCAGTGGGGAACTCTAGAAGTGATGGCTGATGCTTTTTTACATGATTATGATATCTTTGTCATTGTCCTGAGACTTCTTATCCTGTATTTTCTGTTCATCAGGAATTTGTTTTGACTTGAAGTTCTATATTGCCTACCTATCTCTTGTCAAATAATCAGCTGAATTAGAAGTTATTTTTGTTCTTATTGGCTGTCTAAGTTTAAGCCATCAGAAGCTTATACTTTTTTTGCACTTTGTTGTTTTACTGTTTTTTTGGGGGGGGGTGGATTTAAACGTTGAACTCTGATTTGGGCAGTGTCGGCTAGACCAACAACAAGCCACAAACAACAATACTACTCCCACCATACTTCTCTACTACCCCTAGGAAGCCTGTTGATGCTATAAAAATACAAACAGAAGGCTAACTACGCCCTTTGTAGGGACTGGAGTGCATTGGTTGGTTTAGTAGCCTCATGTTGCAGGGGAAATATTTATAAGTAGGCAATGACGAGAGAAGCTGAGCACACAAACACAATGAATGACATGAACTTTCTCCATAATATAATAATACTATTTACTACTAGAACTACTGCTACTATGTCCTTTGTCAGACATCTTGTTTCAAAACCAGAATTACAGCTCTGTCCCTATTTACATCTGTTCACTTATGTCTGTATTCCCTGTCTGTTTTTCTATCTGCTGGTAGCTCAGTATGGCAAGAGTGCTTAATATTACTTTAATAGATTGTGTACAACTTGTGTGTAGATATAATAGGGACAGTCTAAAAAATAAATAAAATAAAAAGTTGAGATGAAACAATTGGATGAGCTTAAAGAAACAGTCCAAGGATTTGCCCTCTTAACAAAATAATCAGTGTTATGCCAATGAATTTGTTGAAAGTAAGTCTTGGGATTTCAAAAGTAATAATAAAAATGTTGAATATAAACATTGTTTATGGTTGATTTATTTCCATGTGTTTTAAAACTGTTGGTGAGTGGTTGCATGCGAAGGTTCATGGGATAGAATGACATGGCGTTATATAGGGAGCATGTTTTATTTGATTAACTTGTGAAGACTGCTTAGCAATCTCCACTTTTACTCAAATGGGAAGTAAAATAGGTGAGACAGCTTGTTTTATAGTTATTTTAAAATCCCCAGTCATCCCTACCGTATCTTATAGGCTTATAGTTATTTAATGAATACTTTCTCCCCAATGCTACTCTACATGTTGTATGATTTGGAACCACATTTTAAAATTATTTTTCCTAATTATGTGCATTAACTGGACTTGTTAGGAATGCCGATACATTATAATCAGGGTCAATTAATAACCTCTACAGGATCGGTGTCCCCCCTCCCCCAAGGGACAGTTGAGCTAATGGAGGCTAATGTGATTAGCATGAGGTTGTAACAATTTCCCAGGACATATCTGATATGGGCAGAAAGCTTACATTCTTGTTAATCTAACTCTGCTGTCCAATTCACAGTAGCTATTACAGTGGAATAATTCCATGCGATTGTTTCAGGGTGCACAATTATGAACAAATGTATTAATAAACCAATTAGGCACATTTGGGCAGTCTTAATACAACGTTTTATACAGAAATGAAATGGTTCATTGAATCAGTCTAAATATTTGCACATACACTGCCATCTAGTGGCAAAATCTAAATTGCCCCTAACCTGAAATAGTACATTATGGCCTCTCTTGCATTTCAACGATGATGAAAAAAAAAATGCATGTGTTATTCTCCTACATTGATTTCACATTTATGAAAACTTCAAAGTGTTTCCTTTCAAATGGTATCAAGAATATGCATATCCTTGCTCCAGGTCCTGAGCTACAGGCAGTTAGATTTGGGTATGTCATTTTAGACGAAAATTGGAAAATAAAAAGCGTCCGATCCTTTTAATAGTATTGGTGCCGCGCATGATAGGGAATAAATCTCGATTTGTCAATAGGCTGCCACGCGAGGGCGTTTGTGTTAGTTTACATGAATTAAACGTTTTGTGTTGCAGTGGTATTTCATTTAATCGGCATATCATTGATCCATTTCGAATGGCCATACTCTACACTGTTGATTTGCAAGTAGTATTTTGTCAAATAATTTACCGTTTTCAAATATTTTTCTCCTGAAGTGGGTGCCCCCCTCCTATTTGGAGCTGAGTGTGTGGAGTGCCCTCTGCTCATTCACTGTTTTCTTTGAGATTTCGACATGGACTGATGTGAGCGCAATACAGAACATAATGCATCGCTTAGGCTTCAGAAAAGTTGGTGGTTATAAAATAATGGCCTGTCCAATTACGATAAAATCACCTCCAAACAAAAATCTAAAAGCACATATTCCAACATACCATTTCCGCACTCTGTGTTGTTGTTCCCAATCACGTCCGTTTGGTAGTTATATAGCCAAGCCAATCCACCACACACCCACATTCACAGCAAACCCAACGGTGATAACAGTGCATTGCAGAACTTCACCTTGGTTTCAAAGTAAACGTCATGGTGAAAAGCGAGGTGGAGGTGACTATTAACGCGGAGGAGGTTCCAGTGGCAAGTGGGCCTAAACCAGCCAAGAAAAAGAAAAAAAAGAAAAAAAAGAATAAGCCTGGCAAATACAGTGTTCTTGTGCTAGACGCTGTCAAAAAGTTGAATGAGCGAAGCGGTTCGTCTTTGGTAAAAATTTATAATGAAGCCAAGAAGGCAAGCTGGTTTGATGAGCAGAATGGGCGAACCTACCTGCGGTATTCTATCCGAGCGCTGGTACTCAACAACACGCTGATCCAAGTAAAGGGCATGGGGGCGAACGGTTCCTTCAGGCTCAATGAAGATAAGTTCGCGAAAGAGGTACCGAAAAAGACTCAGTCCAAGCCAGCCAAGACCACCACGAAAACTGCCAAAGCATCGACTACCAAGAAGGCAACCGTGAAGACGAAGAGCAGCACGAAGAAGGCACCAGATGCAAAGAAGCCCGCAGCTAAAATGAAGAAGCTGGGTGTCAAAAAGGTGATCGGTGCACAGAAGAACAAGAAGCCGAAGAAGGCCAGCAAGCCACCAGCCAAATCACCGAGGAAGAAGTAGCCTAGTCGCTATCAAATACAGAACTTTATTTGAGATTTTTATTTTTACACATTTTTTGTTGTAGTTTTTTTTCTTCCATTGTTGGTTTCACTGGCATACAATGCATAATCAACGGATTATTATAGGCTAAAAGTTGTTTTCTATGTTTATTCTCTGCAAGGCAATGATTGGCTCAGTGGCGTATTGTTAGAGGGACCATGAGTGTAGTGTTGCTTTGAATAACAGGCAACTCCCCCAGTTTTATGTTGTCACTTGTCAGTCCGAGAGATGCCCTGCTACAAAATGTTACATTGTAACAAATATGTTTTTACCTTTACCCGAAGGTTCCCCCTTACGGATATGACCAGGAAATCCTAGTCGTGGCTTTTCATTCTTTTCAAGGTGACTGACAACATTGCGAAAGTGTATTTGTAATTCTGAGAAACTGATGGTTTAAAAGACTAGGTCTATTTGATGAGCATTGTATTGTCTCTTCGGGACACGTGGCATTGAAGTTATTGTTCATCTCTGTAAATAAATACCTTAACACGGTCTTTTTTGCATTTTGTGAAAAACATAAACATTTCTATTTAAGGTGTTAGATTTGAATGTGAGGATAATTTCCTACACTGTCTGTTTACTATACATAGACCAATGTCAGAATACTATTGACTATCTTATATTTAATTATGCATGTTGGACTCATTTGTTTTTCAATGAGACAAGAAATCTCTTTCTCCCCATATTGTTCAGCTTCATATTTTCTGGTTGGTCTCATAGCTGCGGAAGAAGGAATGCTGAGGATGCTAAAGCGCCCCTGAAAAATCGGGATTAATTAAAATAATTGCATCAAAAATACAAATGTAATGCACTGGGCCCTTGTCCTGTATTAGCAGACAGATATAATTCTTTGGCGCAGCAAAAACTTGAGTGATTTGGAGCACATGATATTAACAAACTGTTAATCTTTCTTGTATTTTGTTTCATTGAAAGTGTATATCCTGCCTAGTGGCTCAGTTTTTAACTACACAGCTAACCATCCTAAAATCTGGATAGGTGTTAGGTGTCACGTTAACACTAGCCAATAGGCCTGCTATGCTACGCTATTATATTTGGTTATGTTACATAAAATGCTAATTATGTGATCTTGCAAGACATTGATTAAGCTTTGATCTAACTTTACTAAACGAGCACCATTGTGAGAAGTGATCTGTTTGTGATGAGTAGGACTATTAGGTGTAGGCAACGGATCTTGGTAAGTGTTATTGTGAATGATTGGAGCACCCCTTGGTTCTAAAATGACAGCGCTAAGTAAACTTTGATTTGATTAGCTTGAACACATGGTTACAATATACCTTATTTCAGAATAAAATAAAACAGAGCGGTGGACTATCAATGTATATAATTGCTTTTCATAGATTTAATAAAGTAGTGAACATAAATCGTTAATGTGCAGGCAATTCATTTATAAACATCCATACAAATCTAGCTTTTAGTGTGGTGTATTCATGCATCTCAAACTCTAAAATATATATATTATTTTAGAAACTATAACCTAAATGCATTATCTCCAACTTGGCCCAATTTCCATTTTCCCACCCCGACATAGCCTACCAAGCTAGAACTGGCCCTGCGTCTCAACCAATAGCCAATATAGGCTAAATATCCCAAGCAGGGCTACAGCAACTTCCAGAAAAGGTCAGGCTCTTGGGCTTTGTGGTGGCTACTCTGGTTTGGGTGTCCTCGGCAAAATGGTGTCGCTGTAATCAAGGGGTCACATATCGTTCTGGGTTCCACTGTGCAAGAACAGGTCTGTGGAGTTTTATGAACATTAACGCAGACACATTAATTTATATAAATATTTCAATGTTCTGATGTTCTTAACTTGTCAAGCCTCCAACGGGCCTCTGCAGTGCATACATGTAGCCTACATATTTATTTGGTTTGTCATTCTAATTTTTTTCCTATTACTACACAGCATCTTCAGAGTCTCTCATTCTCTTCTGTTGTCAGTTCACATGACATGCATTTAGTGGCGGCTTGAGTGTAGGAGCTAATTACACAACAGGGCAATTTAAGTGTGTAACGGTACAATCGTTTTCAAGATCATATGTAGTTTAGTCAATTTACACATGGGGCTTGCACACTCAACAAATGCAAATATCTAATGGGACAGAATCTGGCTCTGGAGCAGAAGCTTGCACACTGCAGCTCTTTTAGAATCACACAATTAAATCGTTAATAATACAGAATCAGATTATTGTACCATAAAACCTACTAAGATTATAGAAACAGACCTTCGTAAATTTCCCCCCTATTGGCAAAATAGTGGAGAGATCCTTTTACCTTATAAGGAAGAAAACACCAGTCAGACACGTTTTAGAATGATAAGGGTAATGAGACAAAATCCTTATCATTCAGTTTAACCATTTATAGATTGAGTACTGTTCTCATATGAATAATGAGAGAACCCAAAATAATTCAGAATTCTATTTTATATGAACATTTAGCTGCTTGTGAATTATATTATCAAAATGTTCTCATCCTATGTAAATTGGGAAATTTTGTAACCAAATAATGAAAACCACCAACAATTACTTTTTAAAATAAAATACAAGTATTACATGTTTGTCTGCTACATTCAAACAATTAATTGTATAGAAAAATATTTGTCTTAACGAAATAGGCTCCCCTATGAAGTTTTGTACATAGTGTGTTCCAGTGAGCGCAGAGGGTCACGGAAGAGCCTTGGTAAGTGTACTTCCGTCTTCCCCCAGCGGATACAGAGAAATGGTAAGAGAATGTAGCTATCATTTTTACAATAAAAATAAAGACATTTCGACATTATTTCAACATCAGTCATACGATGAGCAGTATGTCGAGCCTTGCTTGCGTTAATGTGTATGTTTATTGCTAGATTTGGTTTGGTGGCTAGCTAGCTTAGCTAACGTCAGTTAGCATCCCCACCCAAAAGTGAGAATCTGTTTTTAGCCAGTGATGTAGCTAGATACAAGGTTAGTTTGTTAGTTTGGAAGTTAGTGCCAAATACTGTAAACTAAAGTATCCTTTCAAATGTATGCATAAATATAAACATACATTTTCGGGTAACTATTAGCTAGCAATCTGTAATGGTGAAGCAGTGAGCTCACGTCTGTAATTTTACGTCATCTATCAAGCTAGTATATTAAAAAAATGATTGCCATGAGTAAAGATCCCCATGCCACATTGAAAATATATCGAAGAGAAGCTGGTAGAAGAGGCTAACTAGTTAGCAGAGATCTCTAATCTCAGGCAGCCAGCCTAGGTATTTAAGAGGTATGCTGTCTCAACATTTGCTTTCATTTGTCCTCACCACCTAACTATAGCTAGTTATGCACTTGCATCTCGCCTGAATTATTTTGCTTTGCAGTAGGTAGGTCCAAAGTCTAGATTTCTCTTAATTGCACTTCACACACATAGGGTTGCAGTAAGACTTGCCCACTGAAATGTCCGGCCCCATTTACATCGACGGGGCTGTAGTGGAGCGGGTTGGAGAGCTTCAAGTTCCTTGGTGTCCACATCAATAACAAACTATCATGGTCCAAAAACACCAATACAGTCGTGAAGAGGGCACAACAACGCCTATTCCCCCCGAAGGAGACTGAAATGATTTGGCATGGGTCCTCAGATTCTCAAAAAGTTCTACAGCTGCACCATCGAGAGCACTGGTTGCATCACTGCTTGGTATGGTAACTGCTTGGCATCTGACGCAAGGTGCTACAGAGAGTAGTGCGAACAGCCCAGTACTTCACTGGGGCCAAGCTTCTTGTCATCCAGGACCTCTATATATGGCGGTGTCAGAGGAAGCCCCTACAAATTGTCAAAGACTCTAGCCAGCCAAGTCATAGACTGTTTGCTCTGTTACAGCGCAGTACCGGAGCGCCAAGTCTACATCCAAAAGGCTCCTTAACAGCTTCTACCCTGCAAGCCATAATACTGCTGAACAGTTAATCAAATGGCTACCCAGACTATTTGTATTGACCCTCATTTTTTACACTGCTGCTACTCGCTGTTTATTATCTATGCATAGTCACTTTAGCGCTACCTACATGTATATATTACCTCGACTAACCTGTACCCCTACACGTTGACTCAGTACCGGTACCCCCTGTATATAACCTTGTTATATTGTGTTACTTTAGTTTATAAAAAAAAAGAAGTTTGCAAATATTTTCTTACTTAAAAATAAAAAAATTGGCAAAAAAATTGCTTATGAGTGAGGATCAAGGTAAGGTCTACTACACCTGTTGTATGCGTCGCAAGTGACAAATAACATTTCAAATCAAATGTTTTCTCGGCCCAAATCAGATGCAGACTGGATTGAAGTAGCTAGATATTGTCATTCTGAAAATACATGTAGTGGCAGTGCACTCGACTGGCCCTAGGCCAGAGCCAATGTGTACACACCTTCCTTATCTATTATAGGCATTATTCAATGTAAAACATAGCAAACATTTCTAAAAACCTGTTTTTGCGTTGTCATTATGTGGTATTATGTGTAGATTGAGGGAGGGGAAACTATTTAATCTATTTTAGAATAAGGCTGTAATCAAAAAAGTCAAGGGAGAACTTGCTTAGTTAAATAAAATTAAAAGGGGGTCTGAATACTTTCCAAATGCACTGTACTCATGTGGTCAATATACTTCCTATTTTTCCATTTGAGGGACTCCTGGATGTATCAATTTAATGGTGACTTCACTCATGTTCCACAGTCAACATTATTGTTTTGCATTTGGGTTGTTAGGCCTATTTGAGTTTTTACTGACTGTGTTTGAGTTTCTGGGATGGTGAAACCAGTGTTGAGCTTTTAGAAACTGCAGTATCAAATATGCACTGCTGAGCTGTGTTGTCAGCCCAACTATGAGCCATTGCTATGGAAGACACAGTATGCCAAGAATTTTAGCTGCAGGTCTAGGCCTGCATGCCTGACAGTACTTTTGCCCTCAGTTTGTAAGGAGAGGTGGTGGTGTAGGAATAAGGGTAAGGGCCTTTTTAGCTAATAGTTTTAGAGGATAGTAGGGTGGAGTGAGGCAGTATTTGGTGGTAAGAGAGGCAGAGGCTGCGGTCCAGTTCACTCCCCCTCTTGGATGTAACATAGGATTTAGGGAAGGGGCATCTTCGTTATAGTAGCTAAGTAAAGCGTGGTAGGGGTATTTGGTGGAGTGTATGGGAGATATCCCCTCATCTTCTAACTTTTTTTCTCCTCTTCCTCTCTTTCTCCCTCAGACAGCAACTCTGCGCCCGTACCTCAACGCTGTGCGTGCCACGCTGCAGGCCGCCCTCTG
The DNA here is from genome assembly GCF_002021735.2 of Oncorhynchus kisutch. NCBI lineage: Eukaryota > Metazoa > Chordata > Actinopteri > Salmoniformes > Salmonidae > Oncorhynchus > Oncorhynchus kisutch. The sequence continues at coordinate 34,672,348 of NC_034174.2, forward strand.
TCTGGAGAACTTCTCCTCTCAGGTGGTGGAGCGCCACAACAAGCCAGAGGTGGAGGTCCGGTGAGTCCCTGTGTGTCTGTCTGTGTGCGGGATAGTGTGTGTTTTCGGGTATTTGACCTTGCACGTGCATGTTATCCCCCTCAGGAGCAGTAAAGAGTTGCTGCTGCAGCCAGTCATCATCAGTCGTAATGACAAGGAGAAGGTTCTTATCGAGGGCTCCATCAACTCAGTCCGAGTCAGCATCGCTGTCAAGCAGGTCAGTGAGACTACTTATTCCAACGTGTTTAACTTGTCCTTCGGTGCAGTTGACATGCTTGATTTAGGTGACTTTCATGCTTTATTCATATTTAGGGATCTTTTTCTCCGTCATTGTCGTTAACCTAACAGAAGTGCAGAGACGTAAGCTCAGCTGTACCCTTTTCCCCCCTGTTATGTGAGGATGATTGTTTGCTGGTTTGTCATAGACATGAAATGTATACTGTGATTAGTTGTTTTTTACTACCTGGTGTATGATTGCTGGCTTTTAGAGCTGTAGCCTCTGATTGGTGGGTGCTAAGTCTGACTGCTGTGTGATTTGCTGTGTCCCTGAAGGCAGATGAGATTGAGAAGATCCTGTGCCATAAGTTCATGCGCTTCATGATGATGAGAGCAGAGAACTTCTTCATCCTGAGGAGGAAACCAGTGGAGGTGAGAAATGAGAGGGACTGGTGGTGCAACCAACAGTTTGAGTTGAAATATTAGGATAATGTTTGTTCCCCTCTTAGAGAACTCAAGCGGTCATATTTTCACACTTTCAAATAAAATATTTACATAGAAAACAATTGGCAGTGCAAAGAGCAAAACGGCCTCAGTGTTTACTCATCATTCCCCTCCTTTATCTCTCCCCCTCTCCTTCATTTGTCCGCAGGGCTATGACATCAGTTTCCTCATCACCAACTTCCACACAGAGCAGATGTACAAGCACAAGCTGGTGGACTTCGTCATCCATTTCATGGAAGAGATCGACAAGGAGATCAGTGAGATGAAGCTGTCTGTCAATGCCAGGGCCCGTATCGTCGCTGAGGAGTTCCTCAAAAACGTGAGTCCTGTCTGTCTCTTTTACTTTCTGTCTTTTCACCTAGAAGTTTTCATTTGACCTGACATCTATGTTTTTGACTTACGCAGTTCTAAGAAAATTCCCAAACATTCCTTACGCTGATCACAACTGTCAACATGGTTTCTTGGAGGGTGCGCATCACAGGACAGAGAGAGAAGGGGCAAAAGTGTGACCAGTCAATCGCAGTCGGAAAAAGTAAAGACTCGTCAGACCAATGGGGTGTGGCCCTTCATTAAGGTATCCCTGTGCTCAAAAATATTGATGTTTGTACATAATGAATATTCACAGCCTCATTTAATTTCTGCTTTTAGAACAAAGCTTTAAAATCAGGGTGGGTCCTTAAAATGAAACCCTAATCAATATTAATGAGCACAGGGAAATTCTGATTATTATTATTTTTTTGATAATGTAAACAGTTTATTTTACTTTTTTTTGAAATATAAATATTATATGCACACCATTGTTTTGCTATGTTTTTGTTACAACAAACATTCAAACCTGAGGAAAAATGAATTGGTGCACTTGTTTCTTGTCTTAATACACACAGAGCAGACCCTATCATTGATGGAAATTATTATGATGATAATAATAGTGCTGGCAGTGATGATGAATAAACCCCTTTATTGTTTGTTTGCATTTTGGTGTGTTATTTACAGAAAAAAGACATTACACTACATTATTTTATTAATGAATCATTAACTATTTACATAGGGGGGAATTCCTACATGGGACTTAATTATTTTTACCGCATTCTGACTTTGAACTTAAGCATGGGGAAATGCATTTGCATGTGCCAGCCAGGTATTCGTTTGGGATGGAGATTGCAGAAATGGAGGTGTGTTTACAGATATGCTTATTCTGACTTTGACTTGAATTCCACCACCTTTATTTGCGAGGAACAATGAAGGTTGAGTAACCTGTCAGTTCCAAGTGGAAAAACATAACTTTTTTTTCTGACAAATAACACCATTCTCCCAGCCCTGTAATTTACAAATTGATAAGGGCTAGGTAAATGACTTAATCTGGATAAGGGGATTGGAAATGTAAATGACAATTATTTTAGATCCATTTGACCTTATCACTGGAGTTGTGAAACCAGTCATTTGGCAGCAAACTGAAGCGTATCACCTTTTCCACAGTGAAGTTAATGAAATGCTGTTCTTATAACTTGCAGGGATGTAATTGAGACCCAACCTATAGGCTTCTGAAGCCATGCACACATATATAGCGTCATTTCTGATTTCTAGAATGTTTTAATTAAACGCCTGGACTTTCCACCAGTGGAGGCTGCTGAGAGGAGGACAGCTCATAATAATGGCTGTAATGGAATGGTATCGAAGACAAACGTGGTTTTTAAAACGTAACTACAAATATTCAAATGTATTTAAGTTAATACCTGCAGTCCAGTGGAGGCTGCTGAGGGGAGGTCTGCTCATAATGTGTTTGATGATACCTTGCCATTTATTCTGTTCCAGCCATAACCACGTGCCCGTCCTCCCCAATTAAGGTGCCACCAACCTCCTGTGCTGCAGTCAATTTGTGCAATAGATTAGGAAATAAAGCAGATTGCGTTCATTTCACATTATTTAACGTTATGAAGCTTACCATAGTTCCCCAGAACAGTTGAGCCAGTCATGTGTGGTATTCAATTCACTACTAGATGTTTGCCATCAGATATAACGGCTGATGTGCTTTAGAAGTAAAAACATATAATCTGAGTTATCTTTACAGCTGCCATTTTGGCCCCTATAATTGTTTCCCTTCTCTGTGTACCAATACTTTTCCTTCAGAAAAGCGTGCATCACAACTTCATTCATTTGCACAATTTCTCTTCTTTAGGATTGTGTTGGCGGATCGCATCCAATCTAAGGTGCATGCACCGCCACCTACTGTACTGGAGTGTGAGGCTATTCACTGTCTACCAACATTTAGGCTCCCGAGATGCGAAGCGGTCTAAGGCACTGCATCTCAGTGTAAGAGGCGTCATTACAGACCCTGGTTAGATTCCAGGCTGTATCACAAATGGCCGTGATTGGGAGTCCCATAGGGGTTTGGCTGTCATTGTAAACTATTAGCCCTCTAAACCCCCCCCCCCCCCCCATTCCACGATTTTACCCTACCAACAGTCTGGGAGGACAGAACACTATGGCTCAACACCCCTGCAACTGTTCTGCAGTAAAACCTTGCAATCCCAAGTATTTCTCTGCCGCTGCCACCACAACCTCTATTTTATGTGACTTTCGATCGAGTTCTGGAGTACAATTAACAAACATAGCTATATGAATGCCAAGAAACCTACCTTACTGAAGCACATATTCTTCCCATCACTCTCTATTAGTCTCTGCCTACTCACAGGATCCCTCACACAATTTATATTGTTTACTTTTGCTTGTAAATGTCCACACTCACAGAAAATGACATTCGGTAGCTACTAGCTATGCTTGTATAACTGAGCTGTATTTGCCTTTCTTTGCAATTAGTCTATGTTCGTCTTCCTTCGTTAGCATTTAGCTAACAGCGTATGTGATTTCTCTATTATTTGTGCTAATTTTGTTAGGATTTTGGTAATAGAGGCCCAATGGTCTTTTTTTGCTTTGTGCTATGCTGGTAATACGGTAAATCTCAGGATGGCAGAAGAACAGTATGACAATCTGGATATCGCCCAAGCCTACCTGGCGCACTGGTGTCATCACATTTCCATGATTATTAGGGCAGATTTATAGGACTACTGTTCAACCCCTATTGTACTTACCTTCCAATAGTTCATGGATTGAACAATTGCATATGCCAACTTTCAGGATGAATCAAACCACTTTTTGATTCACCAATATATTTAGTGCGTAAAGGCTCTCCATACCTGTTTTTTTATTATTCATAAATACTTTCCTAACCCTAAATAATATATTCTAACGAGTCTGTCGAGAAATTTTTATTTAAGGCTACACCAAAGGTCTGGCTTTAGTTAAATGTAATGAAAACCCTATTGAATGAAAATGGCACAAGAAATTCTGTTGGCCAGCAAGTGGGAGGATTTTCAGCTATTTTAAATGTATTCAGCGTGCAAGGGAACCACGCCTGCAAAGCCCTTAAGGTAAGTCTGAATACCAACTACAGAGGAGTGCGTAGGAAAGGCATACATTTCCTAAGTATGAATCGGGGCCATTTTTAAGTTCAAGGTCAGAATACCCATAGAGAGAAAAATGCATAAAAAAAGTAATTAAGTTCCATTAACACACACTTAATTTGGCTCGGAATCGGCCCCTGTGTGTGAAAGCTCTCCAAACCTGTTTTTTTATGTAGGTAGATTCATAAATACCTTCCTTAGCCTAAATAATATACAGTGCATTCGGAAAATATTCAGACCCCTTCCCTATTTCCATATTTTGTTACGTTACAGCCTTAGTCTAAAATGGATAAAACATTTAAAACTCCTCATCAATCTATACACAATAACCCATAATGACAAAGCGAAAACAGTTTAATTGTTTTTTTTTATTTGAGCAAATGTATATATATATATATATATATGTGTAAAAACAGGAATACCTTATTTAAATAAGTATTCAGACCCTTTGCTATGAGACTTAAAATTGAGCTCAGGTGCATCCTGTTTCCATTGATCATCCTTGAGATTTTTCTACAACTTGATTGGACATGTGGTAAATTCATTTGATTGGACATGATTTGGAAAGGCACACACCTACAGTGGGGCAAAAAAGTATTTAGTCAGCCACCAATTGTGCAAGTGCTCCCACTTAAAACGATGAGAGAGGCCTGCGATAGGTAAGCAGCTTGGTTTGAAGAAATCAACTGTGGGAGCAATTATTAGGAAATGGAAGACATACAAGACCACTGATAATCTCCCTCGATCTGGGGCTCCACACAAGATCTCACCCCGTGGGGTCAAAATGATCACAAGAACGGTGGGCAAAAATCCCAGAACCACATGGGGGGAACTAGTGAATGACCTGCAAAGAGCTGGGACCAAAGTAACAAAGCCTACCATCAGTAACACACTACGCCGCCAGGGACTCAAATCCTGCAGTGCCAGACGTGTCCCCCTGCTTAAGCCAGTACATGTCCAGGCCCGTCTGAAGTTTGCTAGAGAGCATTTGGATGATCCAGAAGAAGATTGGGAGAATGTCATATGGTCAGATGAAACCAAAATAGAACTTTTTGGTAAAAACTTTTGGAGGACAACTTTTGGAAAACTTTTAGAGGACAAAGAATGCTGAGTTGCATTCAAAGAACACCATACCTACTGTGAAGCATGGGGGTGGAAACATCATGCTTTGGGGCTGTTTTTCTGCAAAGGTACCAGGACGACTGATCCGTGTAAAGGAAAGAATGAATGGGGCCATGTATCGTGAGATTTTGAGTGAAAACCTCCTTCCATCAGCAAGGGCATTGAAGATGAAACGTGGCTGGGTCTTTCAGCATGACAATGATCCCAAACACACCGCCCGGGCAACGAAGGAGTGGCTTCGTAAGAAGCATTTCAAGGTCCTGGAGTGGCCTAGCCAGTCTCCAGATCTCAACCCCATAGAAAATCTTTGGAGGGAGTTGAAAGTCCGTGTTGCCCAGCAACAGCCCCAAAACATCACTGCTCTAGAGGAGATCTGCATGGAAGAATGGGCCAAAATACCAGCAACAGTGTGTGAAAACCTTGTGAAGACTTACAGAAAATGTTTGACCCTTTGTTGTCATTGCCAACAAAGGGTATATAACAAAGTATATATATATATATATAACAAAGTATTGAGATAAACTTTTGTTATTGACCAAATACTTATTTTCCACAATAATTTGCAAATAAATTCAAAAGAAATCCTACAATGTGATTTTCTGGATTTTTTTTCTCATTTTGTCTGTCACGTGCCATGTGTCATAGTTGAAGTGTACCTATGATGAAAATTACAGGCCTCTCATCTTTTTAAGTGGGAGAACTTGCACAATTGGTGGCTGACTAAATACTTTTTTGCCCCACTGTATGCATCAGCCTACTAATTATACAAATATGCCCTATTATATATTTTTTTAAATATCAAATTTGCTAGCCTATAGGCCTACTTGTAACTGTGTAAGCTGCATGTGCTGCACCAGAATCGCATGTTCTCTTCTGCTTTGTTATGGTTTGAATGATGTGCGTAATTCCAGTCCATATAATACCGTATTAAACAGTACAGTACAGTAATACAGTTCACACTCAAAGATTAGCCTACTGGAGCTAGTCTAATCTATTGACCCAATGGGTTGTATTGTAACTATTTTATTATAGTGCAAGTATATTCATGACGTCATCTAAAAGGTGATTGGGCAAGTTGGTCCGTGTGCATCAGTCTCCTGTGTTATGTTACTTGTTCTTTCATTAAAGTCAACCAAAGTGATATTCACCTCTGGATTCTTTACATAAAGCATAACACTACACCGAAGAGAGCATATAGCTTGCTACATCTATGGGCTCTTCTGTTTTTCTGTCGTGCGTAATATGCAGTAGCCTATATCACATGAATTGGATAACGGCACAATCATGTGAGCCTTTTTGGGCTTGAGCTCACTAAATGTAGGGTTCATAAAATGTATTTAATATGGTTCGTCAGATTCAGGTAGCACCAGGTTATAATTTTCATGCTGATCAAAGCTACAATCAAATCCAGAAATATTGATATGCTTTATAATGCTTTTGAATGACACTTCCGGTTTTGTAGGGAAATACCGGGTTACCCGGGAGGAAAGGGATTTATTCTCGGGATGAAACATTTGTAAAATACCAGGAAAATATTCAACCCTAATGTGTAGCACTTGTTGTTTATCAAGCTAACAATCTATTCTCGGTAAAGTTATCTAGGTAGCTAGCTACATACATAGAAATAGGATAGACTGACAATATTCGTTTTTTTAATGACACAAACGTTAGCTTGATCTACTAAAAACAACAATGTTAGCTAGCTAATTAACATATTTCATGGCCAAGATGTTCAAATGTTCATAGATGACCAGCAGGGTCAAATAACAATAATCAGTGGTTGTAGAGGGTGCAAGAGGAGTAAATGTCAGTTGGCTTTTAGCCAATCATTCAGAGTATCTATACCATTCCTGCTGTCTAGAGAGTTGAGAGAGATAACTTAAATTCACACAGGACACCAGATAACACAGGAGAAATACTCCAGATATAACAGACTGACCCTAGCCCCCGGACACAAACTACTGCAGCATAAATACTGGAGGCTGAGACAGGAGGGGTCAGGAGACACTATGGCCCCGTCCGATGATACCCCCGGACGGGGCCAAACAGGCAGGATATAACCCCACCCATTTTGCCAAAGCACAGCCCCCACACCACTAGAGGGATATCTTCAACCACCAACTTACTAACCTGAGATAAGGTTGAGTATAGCCCACGAAGATCTCACCCACGGCACAAACCGTGGGGGAGGGGGGGCGCCAACCTGGACAGGAAGATCACATCAGACTCAACCCACTCAAGTGGCGCACCCCTCCTAGGGACGGCATGGAAGAGCACCAGTAAGCCAGTGACTCAGCCCCTGTAATAGGGTTAGAGGCAGAGAATCCCAGTGGAGAGAGGGGAACCGGCCAAGCAGAGACAGCAAGGGCAGCTCATTGCTCCAGTGCCTTTCCGTTCACCTTCACACTCCTGTGCCAGACTACACTCAATCATAGGACCTGCTGAAGAGATGAGTCTTCAAAAAAGACTTAAAGGTCGAGACCGAGTCTGCATCTCTCACATGGATAGGTAGACCATTCCAAAAAATGTAGCTCTATAGGAGAAAACCCTGCCTCCAGCTGTTCTAGGGACAGTAAGGAGGCCTGTGTCTTGTGACCGTAGTGTACTTGTAGGTATTTTTGCCGGAAAGTAGAGCATTGCAGTAGTCTAACCTAGAAGTGGGGAAAAGCATGGCTAAATGTTTCTGCATCTTTTTAGGACAGAACGTTTCTGATTTTTGCAATGTTACGTAGATGGAAAAAAGCTGTTCTTGAAACAGTCTTGATATGTTCATCAAAATTGAGATCAGGGTCCAGAGTAACGCAGAGGTCCTTCACAGTTTTATTTGAGACGACTGTACAACCATCAAGATGGTCAAATTCAACAGAAGATCTCTTTGTTTCTTGTGACCAAGAACTAGCATCTCTGTTTTGTCTGAGTTTAAAAGAAGAACATTTGCCACCATCCACTTCCTTATGTCTGAAACACAGGCTTCTAGGGAGGGCAATTTTGGGGCTTCACCATGTTTCATCAAAATGTACAGCTGTGTGTTGTCCGCATATCAGTGAAAGTTAACATTATGTTTTTGAATGACATCACCAAGAGGTAAAATATGTCACAGGAAGGCCATAAAGATCATCAAGGACAGCAACCACCCGAGCCACTGCCTGTTCACCCCGCTATCATCCAGAAGGCGAGGTCAGTACAGGTGCATCAAAGCTGGGACCGAGAGACTGAAAAACAGCTTCTATCTCAAGGCCATCAGACTGTTAAACAGCCACCACTAACATTGAGTGGCTGCTGCCAACACACTGACTCAACTCCAGCCACTTTAATAATGGGAATTGATGGGAAATGATGTAAAATATATCACTAGCCACTTTAAACAATGCTACCTAATATAATGTTCCCTACATTATTCATCTCATATGTATATGTATATACTGTACTCTATATCATCTACTGCATCCTTATGTAATACATGTATCACTAGCCACTTTAACTATGCCACTTTGTTTACATACTCATCTCATATGTATATACTGCACTCAATACCATCTACTGCATCTTGCCTATGCCGCTCTGTACCATCACTCATTCATATATCTTTATGTACATATTCTTTATCCCCTTACACTTGTGTCTATAAGGTAGTAGTTTTGGAATTGTTAGCTAGATTACTTGTTGGTTATTACTACATTGTCGGAACTAGAAGCACAAGCATTTCGCTACACTCGCACTAACATCTGCTAACCATGTGTATGTGACAAATAAAATTTGATTTTGATTTGATTTGAATATATATTCCTACACTTAAATTACCCTTGCCTAACGATTGCATCTGAAGCTGGGCTTGCAGCACAGCTATCCTCGCCCTAAGGCAATCGTTCTCCTGTATATTAAGAGTACAGTGCCTGCAATTAGAAGTCATCATGTTAATGTTACTACTTAGCTTTGGATGGTGAAGGTTCTGACAAACCACGTCCAGATAAAGCGTCCGGGGTGAAAAAGTTGAATGAAAAAAGTAGATGGAAAAAATACAAATATAAAACGGCAATTAAAAAGTCAAAAACGTAAAGTTGGCAGGTAGCAAAGTAAGGTTAGCAAAAAAACTCACAGCAGCACGTAAACAATTATTAGACACTATTCAATCATCTCTTGTTTTGGAGTAAGATGGATGTCTAAACCCACTAACCATTTATGTAGGTGTTCTTTGTATGATATGAAATAAAGTGTTGAGTATAGTGTATTTTTTAGTCATTGAACATTCCCTGTTTGTCTGATTTATTTGGTTGTCAACCTCATTTTGTCTGATATTGCACAGATTTGCGGCAGAAGCTGATGTCCTTGAAAGGGGATACTTAGTCAGTTGCACAACTGAATGCATTCAACTGAAATGTGTCTTCCGCATTTAACCCAATCCCTCTGAATGAGAGAGGTGTGGGGGCTTCCACAGCGCCCGGCCAACAGTTGTTGTTGGGGGTTAACTGCCTTGCTCAAGGGTAGAATGGCAGATTTTTCCACCTTGCCGGTTCCGGGAATCAAACTATCGACCTTTCGGTTACTGGCCCAACACTCTTTGTGCAGGTGTATGTATTCCTGTATGGCTGACCTAAGATGCATCCTATCTCCTCACCTGTACTGTATAGCAACTGTATTGGAGGATAAGGTACAAGGTCCCTTACCTTTGACCTTCTCCAAATGGTTTTGATAAGGAGGCGATGAGAGGAATCGAGGAAGGATGAATTGAGAAAGAGCCTAGCACTCACCCCTCTGCTACACTCACTGACCTCCTCTGCATCAACCTCAGCAGCCAGCAGAGCACTGTATGAACGGCGTCAATCTAGCACCCACAGAATTAATTTTGAGGGTATTTAATTCTGCTACATTGACTCAGATCACACAGTCGGCGGCTGAGTTCTACTGTCTGTGGTGAAAGGGGTGTGACTAGCAGAGGTGAGATGCAGGTGAGTTGTAGTAGCCACTGTGATGTGATGTCATCCACCTGAGACTTGAAGTTTCTCTGTTTATCATGAATGTATCTACAGTGAACAAAAATATAAATGCAACAATTTCAAAGACTTCAAAGAGTTACAGTTCATATAAGGAAATCAGTCAATTGAAATAAATGCATTAGGCCCTGGAGTTCACATGACTGGGAATACAGATATGCATTTGTTGGTCACAGATATCTTTTAAAGAAAGTAGGATAGCAGATCAACAAACCAGTCAGTATCTGGTGTGATCACCATTTGCTTCATGCAGCGCAACATCTCTTTCACATAGAGTTGATCAGGCTGTTGATTGTGGCCTGTGGAATGTTGTCCCACTCGTCTTCAATGGCTGTGCAAAGTTGCTAGAACTGGAACCAGCTGTCGTACACGTCGATTCAGACCATTCCAAACATGCTCAATGGGTGACATTCCAAACATGCTCAATGGGTGACATGTCTGGTGAGTAGGCAGGCCATGACAATGCGCGCCAACTGGGACATTTTCAGCTTCCAGGAATTGTGTACAGATCCTTGCGAGATGTTGCCGCGCATTGTCATGCTGAAACACAAGGTGATGGCGGCCGATGATTGCCACAACAATGGTCAGCAATTGTGTTCGTTGTCTGTAGCTTATGGCTGCCCATACCATAACCCGACTGCCGCCGTGGGGCACTCTGTTCACAATAATGACATCAGGAAACTGCTCGCCCACATGACATCATACACACTGTCTGCCATCTGCCCGGAACAGTTGAAACCGTGATTCATCCGTGAAGAGCACACTTCTCCATCGTGCCAGTGGCCATCGAAGGTGAGCAATTGCCCATTGATTTCGGTTACGACGCCAAACTGCAGTCAGGTTAAGACCCCGGTGAGGACAACGAGCATGCAGATAAACTTCCCTGAGACGGTTTCTGACAGTTTGTGCATAAATCCTTCAGATGTGCAAACCCACAATTTCAATCAGCTATCCGGGTGGCTGGTCGCAGATGATCCTGAAGGTGAAGGTCCTGGGCTGGCATGGTTACGGTTGTGAGGCCGGTTGGACATACTGCCAAATTCTCTAAAACGACATTGGAGGCGGCTTATGGTAGAGCAATAAACATGAAATTCTCTGGAAATTCCTGCAGGCAGCATGACAATTGCACACTCCCTCAAAACTTGAGACATCTGTGGCATTGCGTTGTGACAAAACTGCATATTTTAGAGTGGCCTTTTATTATCCTCTGCACAAAGTGTACTTGTGTAATGATCATGCCGTTTAATCAGCTTCTTGATATGCCACACCTGTCAGGTGGATTGGCAAAGGAGAAATACTCACTAACAGGGATGTAAACAAATTGGTGTACAGAATTGAGATTTTTTTTGTTGTTGTTGCATATTTAACATTTCTGTGATCTTTTATTTCAACTGTTCAGTATATACAGTGCCTTCAGAAAGTATTCAGACCCCTTGACATTTTGTTACATCTGAATACTTTCCGAAGGCACTGTAGAACTTGTTTGTTCAGTTTGTTTTGGTTAGATCACAAAATACTAACTTGTCATTTTGTAATGGAATTATGGTGTGCTGCAGTCCCAGATGTGGGGAACCTCTTGGATGTGCGTGCATATAAAATGTGTTATTGTTTTGACAGTTGAAGAAGTCTATAGAAATGTGGGTACAATTTTGTGGACAAACTACAAATCGCACGTTTTAAAACCTCTTACAGGTCGGACCCTTTTTCCCCCGCCTAAAATGACCCAAATCTAACTGCCTGTAACTCAGGACCTGACGCAAGGATATGCATATTCTTGATACTATTTGAAAGGAAACACTTTGAAGTTGTTGGAAATTAGAATTTAATATAGGAGAATATAACACATTAGATCTGGTAAAAGATAATACAAAACAAAAAAAACATACCTTTTCAAAAAAAAAAAGTTTGTTCCATCATCTTTGAAATGCAAGCAAAAGGCCATACATTAACATAGGAGCCTAGGTGTAATTTAGAATTTGTCCACAAGATGGCAGCAGGTGTGTGCAAAGTTTCAGACTGATCCAGTGAAGAATTACCTGACTACACAACATTTTGCATCAAGTCTGCCAGGAGTTTGCCCAAATTAGTCAATTTATACATTTAGAAGTACATAACTATAGAGAACATACAAAATGCTATGGTAATAATAGCTTCCCCACAGAAAAGACACATCTAGATGGCAGGGCGGGGTGGGTGTGGAGCCAGAGACAGAAGTGGGGTCAAACCGTAGAACTCAGCTCCAACATTTTTTTTCAAACAAAACTACATTACATTTTATCTCTTGGACCCTCAGGATGACAAATCAGAGCAAGATTATTGAATGTAAGTACATTATTTAGCCTCAGAGGTGAATGTATAAAACCAGTTGCTGTGCACTATCATCAAACAATAGCATGGTATTATAAATATAAAAAACTTTAACAAGGCACCCCTATTACAGTTTTTGACAGTTGCTTCCACATGGTTTCTGAAACTATGGCTCCTTTTCTCTAGACTCTACACATAAAACCCCAAAACACACACAACATGCAAAACGTCACATCTCTCAAAACAAACACTTAATTCCAAACAATTTGAACTCTTCTCAAAATTGTGTTTTTGCAACAAAACTATACACACAAACCATAAAATCCGCTCTTATACACACCAACTACACACAGATTTGAAAAATGTAAAAACACTACCATCTTGTGTATTTTGCATGTTCAATGTGCAGTGGAGTCCACGGCAGTTCATCATAGCACTCACACGTACATGTGCACAAATATATACAGTTATATATAAATGTTGTGGATCTTAATGTTTTTCCTCATAATCCTGGACTATCGGACCACCATTTTATTACGTTTGCAATTGCAACAAATAATCTGCTCAGACCCCAACCAAGGAACATCAAAAGTCGTGCTATAAATTCACAGACTATACAAAGATTCCTTGATGTCCTTCCAGATTCCCTCTGTCTACCCAAGGACGCCAGAGGACAAAAATCAGTTAACCACCTAACTGAGGAACTCAATTTAACCTTGCGCAATACCCTAGATGCAGTTGCACCCTAAAAACTAAAAACATTTCTCATAAGAAACTAGCTCCCTGGTACACAGAAAATACCCGAGCTCTGAAGCAAGCTTCCAGAAAATTGGAACGGAAATGGCGCCACACCAAACTGGAAGTCTTCCGACTAGCTTGGAAAGACAGTACTGTGCAGTACCGAAGAGCCCTTACTGCTGCTCGATCATCCTATTTTTCTAACTTAATTGAGGAAAATAAGAACAATCCGAAATTCCTTTTTGATACTGTCGCAAAGCTAACTAACAAGCAGCATTCCCCAAGAGAGGATGACTTTCACTTTAGCAGTGATAAATTCATGAACTTCTTTGAGGAAAAGATTATGATTATTAGAAAGCAAATTACGGACTCCTCTTTAAATCTGCGTATTCCTTCAAAGCTCAGTTGTCCTGAGTCTGCACAACTCTCCCAGGACCTAGGATCAAGAGAGACGCTCAAGTGTTTTAGTAATATATCTCTTGACACAATGATGAAAATAATCATGGCCTCTAAACCTTCAAGCTGCATACTGGACCCTATTCCAACTAAACTACTGAAAGAGCTGCTTCCTGTGCTTGGCCCTCCTATGTTGAACATAATAAACGGCTCTCTATCCACCGGATGTGTACCAAACTCACTAAAAGTGGCAGTAATAAAGCCTCTCTTGAAAAAGCCAAACCTTGATCCAGAAAATATAAAAAACTATCGGCCTATATCGAATCTTCCATTCCTCTCAAAAATGTTAGAAAAGGCTGTTGCGCAGCAACTTACTGCCTTCCTGAAGACAAACAATGTATACGAAATGCTTCAGTCTGGTTTTAGACCCCATCATAGCACTGAGACGGCACTTGTGAAGGTGGTAAATTACATTTTAATGGCATCGGACCGAGGCTCTGCATCTGTCCTCGTGCTCCTAGACCTTAGTGCTGCTTTTGATACCATCGATCACCACATTCTTTTGGAGAGATTGGAAACCCAAATTGGTCTACACGGACAAGTTCTGGCCTAGTTTAGATCTTATCTGTCGGAAAGATATCAGTTTGTCTCTGTGAATGGTTTGTCCTCTGACAAATCAACTGTAAATGTCGGTGTTCCTCAAGGTTCCGTTTTAGGACCACTATTGTTTTCACTATATATTTTACCTCTTGGGGATGTTATTCGAAAACATAATGTTAACTTTCACTGCTATGCGGATGACACACAGCTGTACATTTCAATGAAACATGGTGAAGCCCCAAAATTGCCCTTGCTAGAAGCATGTGTTTCAGACAAGGAAGTGGATGGCTGCAAACTTTCTACTTTTAAACTCGGACAAAACATAGATGCTTGTTCTAGGTCCCAAGAAACAAAGAGATCTTCTGTTGAATCTGACAATTAATCTTAATGGTTGTACAGTCGTCTCAAATAAAACTGTGAAGGACCTCGGCATTACTCTGGACCCTGATCTCTCGTTTGAAGAACATATCAAGACCATTTCAAGGACAGCTTTTTTCCATCTACGTAACATTGCAAAAATCAGAAACTTTCTGTCCAAAAATGATGCAGAAAAATTAATCCATGCTTTTGTCACTTCTAGATTAGACTACTGCAATGCTCTACTTTCCGGCTACCCGGATAAAGCACTAAATAAACTTCAGTTGGTGCTAAATACGGCTGCTAGAATCCTGACTAGAACCCAAAAATTTGATCATATTACTCCAGTGCTAGCCTCTCTACACTGGCTTCCTGTCAAAGCAAGGGCTGATTTCAAGGTTTTACTGCTAACCTACAAAGCATTACATGGGCTTGCTCCTACCTATCTCTCTGATTTGGTCCTGCCGTACATACCTACACGTACGCTACGGTCACAAGACGCAGGCCTCCTAATTGTCCCTAGAATTTCTAAGCAAACAGCTGGAGGCAGGGCTTTCTCCTATAGAGCTCAATTTTTATGGAACGGTCTGCCTACCCATGTCAGAGACGCAAACTCGGTCTCAACCTTTAAGTTACTGAAGACTCATCTCTTCAGTGGGTAATATGATTGAGTGTAGTCTGGCCCAGGAGTGGGAAGGTGAACGGAAAGGCTCTGGAGCAACGAACCGCCCTTGCTGTCTCTGCCTGGCCGGTTCCCCTCTTTCCACTGGGATTCTCTGCCTCTAACCCTATTACAGGGGCTGAGTCACTGGCTTACTGGGGCTCTCTCATGCCGTCCCTGGAAGGGGTGCGTCACCTGAGTGGGTTGATTCACTGATGTGGTCATCCTGTCTGGGTTGGCGCCTCCCCTTGGGTTGTGCCATGGCAGAGATCTTTGTGGGCTATACTCGAACCCTGTCTCAGGATGGTTAGTTGGTGGTTGAAGATATCCCTCTAGTGGTGTGGGGGCTGTGCTTTGGCAAAGTGGGTGGGGCTATATCCTTCCTGTTTGGCCCTGTCCTCGGATGGGTCCACAGTGTCTCCTGACCCCTCCTTTCTCAGCCTCCAGTATTTATGGTGCAGTAGTTTATGTGTCGGGGGGCTAGGGTCAGTTTGTTATATCTGGAGTACATCTCCTGTCCTATTCGGTGTCCTGTGTGAATCTAAGTGTGCGTTCTCTAATTCTCTCCTTCTCTCTTTCTTTCTCTCTCTCGGAGGACCTGAGCCCTAGGACCATGCCCCAGGATTACCTGACATGATGACTCCTTGCTGTCCCCAGTCCACCTGGCCGTGCTGCTGCTCCAGTTTCAACTGTTCTGCCTTATTATTATACGACCATGCTGGTCATTTATGAACATTTGAACATCTTGGCCATGTTCTGTTATAATCTCCACCCGGCACAGCCAGAAGAGGACTGGCCACCCCACATATGCTTTCTCTAATTCTCTTTTTTTCTCTCAGAGGACCTGAGCCCTAGGACCATGCCCCAGGACTACCTGACATGATGACTCCTTGCTGTCCCCAGTCCATCTGACCGTGCTGCTGCTCCAGTTTCAACTGTTCTGCCTTATTATTATACGACCATGCTGGTCATTTATGAACATTTGAAACATCTTGGCCATGTTCTGTTATAATCTCCACCCGGCACAGCCAGAAGAGGACTGGCCACCCCACATAGCCTGGTTCCTCTCTAGGTTTCTTCCTAGGTTTTGGCCTTTCTAGGGAGTTTTTCCTAGCCACCGTGCTTCTACACCTGCATTGCTTGCTGTTTGGGGTTTTAGGCTGGGTTTCTGTACAGCACTTTGAGATATCAGCTGATGTACGAAGGGCTATATAAATAAATTTGATTTGATGTATGAATATTCAGTATATATTTACGCTATAAACAGAAATGCAAGGGGGGAAAAATACAATTGATTTATTTCTCAAAACGTATTTTCATCCATATTTCAGGATGAACAGTAACAGACAAAACAAATACAGCACAAGATAAACAAATAGGCTTGTTACTATAAAGAAAAAAACAATTAGGGTGCATCCTGTCTCCTATTTGGGTCTGGCCACAGCACCTCATCAACATCACAAGCGATGTTCTCTCTGGCTAAACAGCGGGGGAAGTAGCGTCTGGAGTGGCGTATCCAGCCCTGGCATGCCCCCTCGTTTATGTCACCACAGGCCTCCTCTTTGTCCTCGTCCCCCTCTTACGCTCTCCAAAATTTGCCTCCATTGTTGTCCAAACCAAGAAAGCCAACCTGAAGTCTATTTATAGCGCTCAATCTCTGATTTCTAAGTGAAGAAATTAGCTATAAGTGTTTTCACTCGTGAGTCCTGGGTGTAGGTAATCGGCAAATGAGTGTGGAATTTTGAATGGCAGTGTTTTCCAAAGAAACACAGGATCTGTTAGTTTTGAAATATGTCTAATGTAGAGAACTGTGTTTAGTAAAAAGTGTTTTAAAATTGCAAACTGAGTGTAAAGCAGATAACGTACTTGCAGTTTTGCAGACTTGGTCTGAAGATTAGGTACATGAGTTTATGGTTTCACTGAGTGTGCCTCAAGTACCACTTTTAATGTGTAAGCGATTGTAAAAAAACAAACTAATTGCATTCCAGGTGACTACCACATGAAGCTGGTTGAGAGAATGCCAAGAGTATGCAAAGCTGTCAAGGCCAAGGGTGGCTACTTTAAAATTCAGTTGAAGCCGGCAGTTTACATACATACACCAGCTAATTTTCAGTTTCCCCCCTCTCCACTCGGACAAATTCCAGACCGTTCTAGTACGTGTTGCTTGAGAACATGCCCTTTGCTAAGAAGCTAGAATTATATATATTTTTTTACCATTTTAATTGAAAACAATCACAGTGAGGTACTTAATTGTTACGCAATTTGTTTTGATATTGAGATAAAAACAGCTGCTTTGGTCCTGTTTAAAAAACAGCTTTCTGTTTGAATGTTATGTATAATACAAATGATACATCTCAAGCCCAAAACATGGCAGCATCCTCTGAGGGGATAGCAAGCATTTTTGAAACCGTCTGTTTAAGATACAAGTTTGAGGTGGGGTTTTTGAAGTCTTTTTCTCACTTATGCTTTGGCCACAAATACAAGTATAGGATGAATCAAAAACACTATTTGGGTAGTGTTTTAAGTTAAGAGTTAAGATGTGCTATTAAAAGTGAGACTTTCACTGGACAGTTAAGGCCAAGGCTTGAGTAAGGACTCTATAAATATGGCTCTGACTATAACTACATGAAACACTTCAAAGAGACATTTCTTTTAGAAGGCTACAGCAAGAGATTTAACAAAAAATTCCATTTGGATGATGTAGATATTTACATTGAATGCATCATATTCTTGGCACGTTGACAAACAAGTCAAAATGAACAAACAAGACATGGTGAACCTGCGGAAAACGATAAACAACCAGTGAGCGATTTATTGACATTCACAGCATTACTGACACCTGATTATTATGGTGATCATTACTTGTGTTTACACAGATATTAGTAGTCATTTCAATTGATTTGTCATGACACTACAGATGCTAAACTACAGCAGCATTTTAGACATTGAGCAATAGAGCCAAACACATTCTAGATATAGCAGATCACTGATGCAACATGAAAAAAAAGTCAATCAGTTTAGATTTTAACTAGATGACGATGACCTTGATTGAAAAAAATAGATGTGCAAAACCACCTTTATGTCTGATTTTATACCAGACATATATATATTTAAAAAAATATTACCTACAATTTATGTCCCCACCTAGAGTCTGATTCCAAATATCACATCTTCTGCAGCGGGTAAACGCAATAGTTGGTTTAATAGGAAATTCACAAAATAAAAAAACTGCTTTAAAAAACAACTTGTTAACAGACAAATGGTTGGACAAAAACTAAAACACTAAGAACAAGGAGTATTACATTTAGCTTCCACAGGCTGGTAATTCTGATCTTTACCAAATGATTGGCAAAAGAGTTGATCTGATTGGTTAAAAGGCCAATTAGTGGACAAAGTTCAGAACTGGGCTGCCTGTGTAAAAGCAGCCAGTGTCAAGACACTTTACAATTTGATTAAAAGCCATATGTCATGTATATAAAAAAGGTTTCACATCAGATTGTTCATAATACACTCACTCACACACATACAAAACACACTCACAGGCACACATACCCCGATAGTGGGGTGAATCACCATTGAACTGGATTCCAGTTCTCCAGACGTTTAGACAGGCAGCCTAATTCTGATATTTTTTTCACAAAATTGTTTTTGATCAATCAGATCAGCTCTGAGAAATATCTGATATGATTGGTCAAAAGACCAATTTGTGGAAAAAAGATCAGGATTGGGATGCCTGTCTAAACACAGCCAATTTTGCACAGAAGGAAAGACACAGATCAGGTGAAGAACCAAGATTAAACAAGTATGTTTTTTTTAAAGAACCTTAAAAAGTGGAAATCAGCAGTAGCTAATTACATTTTTGGACTTATAAATGAATGATTGTTGAAGAATAAAATGTATAAATGCCTCCATCAGAACCCAAAATATAAGCTTTTACTCCAATGTTTGTAACCAAAGTAAATGTAAACAAACACTATATAGCCTCAAAACATGGTTAAAAGTCAATGTTGATATCATGGATGGTCATCCCAATTTCAGAATAGTTACATTTCTCCAGCCCATCCCTCAGCTTTTTACCGAAACCGGGGATCACTCTTCGTTATTGTTTCCTCTGCTGATTGCCACTTTAGATAGAAATATGTCAAATGAAAGATTCGGATGCACTATTTTCAAATCCCGCTGCAATGATTTTTTTTAAATAGCAATTTGCATTGATTTCTGATTGAGTAGATGAAGTAGCCTTGGTGAGTGATGGCACTTTGGAGTCTAGGGCCTAGATTCAATCAGATCAAGCATTAACCAGTGGTAGCAAACACCTGCATAGCTGGTGTTTAGGAGGTGCTGGAAGTGGAACTGCTTTAGAGCTGTCTAATCTGAGCGGCTGCTCGTGCGGTTATTGTCACCAAACCACACCCGTCCCACTCACATTAGAAGTACATAAAGAGAAAGTCAAGGCTATATAGAAATAATAACACTCAAATTGAACATCATTAACCTAAATAATGAGGATTCATATCAGCCTAATCGAGGTGTATATTACAACACATTCCCGTGTTTGAACTTGTAACAAGGCTGCATGGAATTATTACTAATGCGACTCGTCACATAAAATGGAAATGTCCGCAATAGGTATCACGCCGAGAGTCGCTTCCTGATTAGACAGCTCTAACGCCGTTACACCTACGACATTCCATGAATAAAAGCAATGAAACTGCTATGCAGTTGTCAGTTATCGCAGGTGAAGGAAGAACTGATTGAATCTAAACTTTTTGCGCCGTCACTCATCACTGGTGGGCGGGGACTGTGAACAGGGCTTCTTCCGGCATCCGTGAAATGTCTACATTCTGTACAATGAAAAGAGAGAGAAAGCAGTCAGTACTAGGACACATAAGGTTAGTTTAATTGAACCTTTTTCCTCTCTGTTTAGCTGTGTTCACATTGACAGTTTGAAGTGACTCAAATCCTACTTATTTGCATATCCGATTCGAAATCGGTACTTTTTCCTGCAGTCTGAACAGCCAAAAAGTACATAAGATCGGATACCTAGGTGGTTTGACGTCGGTTACAATTCGATTTCTGGCCATGCAACTTCTGTCTGAGCGGTCAAATCAGATTTATGCCCTCAAGTGGTTTATTATTAGTCATATTTATTTTTTTATTTTTTATTTAACTAGGCAAGTCCACTAAGAACACATTTTTATATATCTTGTTGCTTGTGTGTGGTAGCAAACTAGCTTCTTAATTGTGTACATAAAAATGAGCGAATGTGCTAGAAAGTTAAACAGCTACCTAGCTAGTTGAGTGCTGTGGCTAGCCAAAAAGGACTGGTTTTGAAAGTTGGATCATCTTATCTTGAGGCTTTAAAAGTGTTGTTACACTATGATTTTGAACATTCAAAGCAAACATCCATGGCAGGCATCGTTGTCACCGTAGCTACATAACGCCTCAGTGATAGGAAGCACGAGCACCACTACCAATCAGCCTACACACCAGTCATTACTATGACTACTGTAGCCTTGTCAGCAAATGAATGGTGTCTAAACACACAAATCCGATTTGGTAACGTGTAACTTGCTGTTTGGACAGTCAGTAGTCCAAAATGTATTTGAAAAACAAAAAAACGTATTTGAGCATTAAGGCCTGCAGTGTGATCTAGGCTTTTGAGAGTGCAAGCCCAGAAAGAGTGCTTCTGTCTGGGGTACCTACCTCTGGCCTGTCCCTATGGGTGTTCACAGCTTCCACATTCAACCAGACAGACTCTACTTTACATCCTACATGGACAGGATGGGAGACAAAACAAAACAAAACATGTTCCTTCGTCAGACCACTAGAGAGCAGCAGCAGTACACTGGGTCTAATACACAGATCAACACTACTAAGGTACATAAAATATAGGTGCAGTGTAAGGGACCCAGGTGTTCCAAATCAAATGGATAAATACATGTAATTGGAGTAAATATGCATGGAATATAAAAATAAATAATATTTATAAAAATATAAAACACTAAAGCACACAATGCCACGTTTTGTATCACAGCGTAATGATACAACTGTGTGGGGGGGGGGGGGGGGGGGACATACACAAAAATGCTATTTCAGAATGTGTGGGAAGGGGGGGGGGAGGGGGTCAGGTCCCCAGTGAAAGTTGCACCCCTGGAATAAAAACATCTCATTGAAACCACTATGCTGTGTTTATTAATACTTTCATGCAGTTATTGATAATAGTGTACTCACCATACGCCACAGGGGTCAGCTTCAATACAGTGTGCAAAGGGCACTTCAGGTAAGGCAGCTCCTCTGAAGAACAAAAACAGAACAATGTTGTAAAAGCCTAAATAGATTCAATTGAGTTGAGTTAGAGCTACTAAAATCATATACCAATGCTTATCTGATCATGACTGATGAACAGCACATGCAGAACACTCACTCTCCTATATGCTCAGTTTGTTATCGAATAGTAGGAATTAAACCGTAATACTGGGGTTTGTTGGGTATTTTAAGAGATATATGGTACCTGCACTCTTATCCAGGAAGTAAGCGAGCAGGCAGCGCATGACAGCCTGGTGACAGATGACCAGGACGTTCTCCTGCCTCTCCAGCTCCATGATGACTGGCTCCAACCGCTGCACCAGGTCCTCATAGGACTGAGGGGACAAGTAGAGGCCTGTTAACACACACACTTTGTCAGTCAGTGTTGGTGATGTGATGGACTCACCTCTCCTTTAGGGTAGCGGTAGCGGTATTTGTCCTGGTCTCTCAGTGAAAACTCCACAGGGAAATGTACCTGGATCTCCTCATACGTCATCTCTTCACACACACCCTAGGAGAGGGAAACAAAGTAAAACAAGCTGTTTAACAGCAGGGTTAGGATACATGGGAAGTGGGAACCAGCAATCCCATTGGCTGACTCAGAGCATAATCGTAGATACACTATGAAAGAATAAATACAAACAAAATACCAAGTCTAAACACATGCAACAAAAAACTAAAAGGTTGTTTAACAGCAGGCTTAGGAGACATCACATTGAAATTAAAAGGACACATTAAATTAATATTTTAGGCCAAAATTGCATACACACACAAGACTTACAGCATCAATCTCGTTGAGAGCCTTCCACTGCTCATAGGGGACAGCCACGGCCTCGGCTGTCTGAATGGTTCTCTTCATCTGACTGGTCCACACCTTCAGATTCTTAATGTTTTGCTCCTGGATAAACTTCCCCAGACACTTTGCAAACTGACCAACAGAAAAGGGAGAGAAAGATTGTTGCATATACATTTTTATTACGAAAAGACAGATGGCAAATCAACAAACCTCCTTGCCCCTGCCAGACAGGCCTGAGTCTCCTCCGATGCGTCCTTTGACATTGAGGTCACTCTCTCCATGGCGACACAGGTAGATGGAGCGTGGTGTGATGTGGATATTCATTAGGTAGTAGACAATGCGGCTCTGGATGTGGTCCAGCACCCTGTTCACCAGGTATCTCTGGCCCACGTCCATGATCTTAATGTAGGACAGATCCCTGGGGTGGGGGATGGAGTAGGAGTGACTATCAGATCTATTAGCAGTGTGAGGTTATGACTGCTGACCTTGTCCATGTGTATTCTGAGTATGTGTTTGCATTCTCACTTGTCCAGTATCTTGTCAAAACGTATTCTGAAACCACTAGTGTGTGTGTGCGCGTGCTCACCTGTCTAGAACCTCATCCAGTGGCTGGTAAGAGTTCTCGTAGCACTTGATTCTCTTCATGAAGTCCTCGATGACCTGCTCTGTATTACAGTCTATGTAGTCAGGACTACCCAGCTTCACTTGCTGCACAGACACATGAAATACAGACAGTAAGAGGAAATACAGACAGTAAGAAGAAATACATACAGTAAGAGGAAATACAGACAGTAAGAGGAAATACAGACAGTAAGAAGAAATACAGACAGTAAGAGGAAATACAGACAGTAAGAGGAAATACAGACAGTAAGAAGAAATACAGACAGTAAGAGGAAATACAGACAGTAAGAAGAAATACAGACAGTAAGAGGAAATACAGACAGTAAGAGGAAATACAGACAGTAAGAGGAAATACAGACAGTAAGAAGAAATACAGACAGTAAGAGGAAATACAGACAGTAAGAAGAAATACAGACAGTAAGAGGAAATGAATGGAGAGAAAAAGAGGAAAAACATCTTGCGTGTCTGAATGTTTGCCAGGGCATATAAACAGAAAGATAGTACAAATTATTCATCAGGAATATCAATTATTAAAGCAGAAGTCTTGAATTTTATGAGCAAGTAAGCTTAATAATGTCTGATCTTTTATACAACCAGTGACACACGAACAGTGCTGAAAGATAGCAGAGATGTCACGCACCACTATGTTCTCTGCAATGACATCAGGGTCTTCACACACAGACTCCACAAAGAACACCTGGGAGGTTGAAAATGAAGATTCAGTATAAAATACATTACAATGAAATATACTGTACACTATAAGAAAAGGTAGTGAAGCCAAAGAATAAACAATAACTACAGATACTAACGCCTGGCCCTGTGGTTCCATACCTTAAAGCCATTCTGCTCTGCAAACCTGGTGATGGTCCATCTCCTCTCCCTGGTGGTGTTAGTGGCATCAAACACCTGAGGTAAGAAACATCAACTCCAGTCAGTCACAACATCCTCATTGCATTCAGGTTAGGAGTCCCGGCAGCATCAAGCACATACATGAACATGTATAGGAGGTGCTGCACTTACCCAAACAAGTCTTGTAGACTGAAGAGCAATAGTGGGAACAAGGGTGCACACTCCAAAACACAAGTTATTCTCTGCATCGTAGGCTAGATTAATTACATACCTGTATATTGAATTTAACATTCAAGACAGCCCTGGCATTTGAATACATGTACCGAATGTACATAAATACATTCAGTAAAAGCAAGAAACCAAGCAAGAAATAACTATTGGCGTGTGCACCCTTTTCCCACTATTTAGCAACATCCTCATTCACACTGTGATCATGAACCAAACAAGTCACCGTGGGCCTGATCTGCTCTACTCACCGCCACCTGGCCTCCCTCCACAGTCAGGTACTGGCACACATCATTCAGCGCCGTCAGTGCACACTGCCTATGGGTGGACACGTACACAACAGAATCAGAAAGATGGCAAGAAACTACTTCAAGAGACAATGTAGGTACAGATCTATGATAATTAACTGAATTGAAACTTGGCTAAAATAAAGCAACTGGGTCAAAATGTATTTTGTGGATATTAATGTAAATAGATACTCCCCCCCCCATTCAACAATATCAGCCTAGTAGAGCCCAACAAAGAGCCTATTCCCTGTAACTTTGGCCTGTAATGAGGGATAAGTGAATAGAGTGTTGGGTTAGGCCTAACTTGTCCCATGCATTTCAATCCATCAGCCCTTCTCCAGCCTCACCTCCTGATCTTCAGCCCCTCTTCATTGTCTGGATGGAAAAACTCAAAAGACTTGTAGATCTTCACACACTCCCTCCTGTACTGACCCACGTTGAACTCTAAACAACACATAGATACTTTTAGTCAAGATGAACATGTTTATAGGGTAAACCCTATTCCCTGTGTGTATGTGTCTATGTGTGTGTGAGACCGAGAGAAAAAGCTTGACCTAGTACCTTTGGTTGGCACACCAATCCAGTTGAGATAGCGGGTCAGCTTCTTGGAGATGTAGGTCTTCCCTCTCGCTGGGAGGCCCACCGTCACAATGAGGGTGGGACAGTTGGTCATACATACTGAGAGAGAAAGAGGAGATACAGAAAAATAGGAAGAGAGAGACAGAAAGTTGAATGAACACAGACATTGTGAATATCAGTGGAAGGTACAGTCTATTGTTGAATCAAGTGGGACCTTGCCCTATTAACGCAGAAACGAATCGAACAACTCAAGACGTTAATTAATGCGTAGACTGGATGGAGTAGCTTTGGGTGATCATTTGAGTGAAGGTAAAGCAGACACAAACAGATACATGCATTCACAATGAGAATTGAAACCCCTAGCATATCTGAGCCAACTGAGGAACAATGAGAATGTAGAATGGAGAGAGGAGAAGTAGGCATGAATTGTGTTGTTGACAGAGGGAATCTAGGAATAAAAATAAATGAATAAATTGCTCCCATACCAGAGAGCAAGTCAAACAGACTATGGCTTTGCAAAGGCTGGTGAAGCTGTGAGACACATATTTGCAGATGTAATTATACCTGACGCTAAGAGGGGTCCACAGGCTGCACACAGGCATACTATCCGA
This sequence comes from Oncorhynchus kisutch, assembly GCF_002021735.2. Lineage (NCBI taxonomy): Eukaryota > Metazoa > Chordata > Actinopteri > Salmoniformes > Salmonidae > Oncorhynchus > Oncorhynchus kisutch. The sequence continues at coordinate 34,698,017 of NC_034174.2, forward strand.
TGAGCCTAGAACAACCAACTTACAGTGATCAACTACAGAACAGCCTTATTGAAACCATCAACAAAAGTTCAAAAAGAGTGACACAGCATAAAATGCTGACCAACTGCTTGCTCCTAGTGCTGAGGGCAAAAAAAGCATCTAATGACGTACTTAGCATTTCCTACGAGTGGTCTGAGGCAGGCATTAGATTACGAGCTCCTACGAATGTTGAAACGATGAACCTAGCCTTAAGATGCTTTTGGTAAACCGGGTCTGGTTTGACAAAGTCATCCTGTGGCCCTCTTCTAAACAGAGGGAAAAGTAGGCAACTGTACTACAAACTCTGGCTGCTAACAGGCTATCCCTTCTCATTGGTAAACAAGCAATTGTAATCCCCTCCACTGGCCCTATGAAATCACACCAAGCCTGGCATGGTTCTGTGTTCTAGTATTTTTCCAATTACTGTGCCAAATATACAACGAGCCAAAGTGGGCACAACCACCTCTGAAATCTTCAGCGGTTGCACCTGAGAGAGAGAGAGTCGAGCTCAGCACAAGGGAGCATCTGGAATAGGTCAGAGGGAGAACAGTGTTGTTTTTAGTGTGAGAACACAGAACAAGTCAAACCTAAAATATTACAGATTCCAAGCAGTGGCTGACTGAACCCTTGGTTGACTCAGTGAAAAGTAGACAGAGTTCCACAGGAGGTGAGACAAACCAAGACTGCAGAGTAATCATCTGCTGCCTACCTACCACACAAATAACACTGCCCTCCACACAAACAAAATCTCTCTTCTGCAACACAGTTATGCAGCAGTATACCACCCTGAATCCCATTGCTGGCTTGCCTTTGAAGCTACGCTTGGTCAGTCCTTGGATGGGAGATCAGATGCTGCTGAAAGTGGTGTTGGAAGTCCTTTAGGGAGCACTCTTCCCTCTGATCAAAGGAGATCCCAATGCCCCAGGGTAGTGACAGGGACACTGCCCCACGTAAGTTGCCGTCTTTCGGATGGGACGTTAAACAGGTTTCCTGACTTCCTGTGGTCACTAAAGATCCCATGACACTTATAGGAAAAGTAGGGGTGTTAACCCAGGTGTCCTGGCTGAATTCCCAATCTGGCCCTCATACCATCATGGCCACCATCCCAGCTTCCAATTGGCTCATTCATCCCCTCTTCCCCCCTGTAACTCTACCCCAGGTCATGGCTGTAAAAGAGAATATGTTCTTAGTCAATTTACCAGGTAAAATAAAGTTGAATTAAAGAAATATGCCCTCTAAGGAAATGTTCTTCATAAAACTGTCTGGGGAAATCCCTGTTGGGACCCGAACCCACAGTGAAGGGACATATGGAAGTTCTGTAGTGAATCAGTAAGTTATCCCCAACTGTTTGTTTTGGACTTTTGAAGATGCCGCGCAACAATAACAGTGGCTCATATTGATCGTTTACCAGTCCCTTCTCAATGCTGCTGGGCCATAGACCGGTGGACCAAACAAACAAATACACAAACAGGCGCTCCTGTGCGGTCCTTTCCATAAGTTCAATGTCGCCTTCACGGTGCATATATTTGCTCAAATGATGTTTAGAGCGCGGCTGAACTCACAGAATTTGCCTGGGCTTTTCTGCTGCTCATTAAGAAAAACGAGATTTGCGTCTTGAAGTTGTCAGTTGTAACACTGACAAAGATGAGGACAGACAGTGGAGAGCAACCTGGACGTCTCGGCCAGCGGAGCCCTTGAGTGGATGTTAAACTGGATGTGGAATGAGCTAGACGGCACAGAGTTTTTAATACGCGTCCGGACACCATCTTGTAGAGCAAAGAGAGCGAGCAGTCTGTCGCAGCCAAGGGGAAGCTTTGGCTGAGTGGAGGACGCTGCTAACTTGTACAACACATTTCTTCTACTACAGCTCATCTCACAGGCTCTTTGTGCTAAATATACAAAGAGTACAAAACATTAGGATCACCTTCCTAATATTGAGTTGCCCTCAGAACAGCCTCAAATCATCGGGGTATGGAATCTACAAAGTGTTGACAGCATTTCAGCGAGTTGGCTGGATGTCCTTTGGGTGGTGGATCATTCTTGATCCACACAGGAAACGGTTGAGTGTGAAAAACCCAGCAGCGTTGCAGTTCTTGACACACTCAAACCAGTGCGGGTGGCACCTACTAGCATACCCAATTCAAAAGGCACTTACATTTTTGTCTTGCCCATTCACCCTTTGAATGGCACACATACACAATCCATGTCTAAATTGTCTCAAGGTTTAACAACCCTTCTTTAACCTGTCTACTCCCTTTCATATACACTGACTGAAGTGGATTTAACAAGTGACATCAAGAGATCATAGACTGCCCGGGTGAAAGCTATGTCATGGAAAGAGCAGTTTTGTATACTCACAGTGCATTGGTTCAATATCACCTTCTCACGATAAAAAGCCATCACAATTTTTCCATCCTTACTTTCTATGCTACAATACTGTATTGATTGTTGCTATTAAAAATGGACACTTCAGCTATTTATATTTTCCTGTTGAGAAACAATACCCCATGTATAAATCCAGCAATGTACAGTCGTGGCTAAAAGTTGAGAATGACACAAATATTAATTTCCACCAAGTTTGCTGCTTCAGTGTCTTTAGATATTTTTGTCAGATGTTACTATGGAATATTAATTATACTTCTCAAACATTTCATAAGTGTCAAAGGCTTTTATTGACAATTACATGAAGGTGATGCAAAGAGTCAATATTTGCAGTGTTGACCCTTCTTTTTCAAGACCTCTGCAATCTGCCCTGGCATGCTGTCAATTAACTCCTGGGCCACATCCTGACTGATGGCAGCCCATTCTTGCATAATCAATGCTTGGAGTTTGTCAGAATTTGTGGGTTTTTGTTTGTCCACCCGCCTCTTGAAGATTGACCACAAGTTCTCAATGGGATTAAGGTCTGGACCCAAAATATCAATGTTTTGTTCCCAGAGCTACTTAGTTATCACTTTTGCCTTATGGCAAGGTGCTCCATCATGCTGGAAAGGCATTGTTCGTCACCAAACTCTTCCTGGATGGTTGGGAGAAGTTGTTCTCGGAGGATGTGTTGGTACCATTCTTTATTCATGACTGTGTTCTTAGGCAAAATTGTGAGTGAGCCCACTCCCTTGGCTGAGAAGCAACCCCACACATGAATGGTCTTAGGATGCTTTACTGTTGGCATGACACATGACTGATATTAGCACTCACCTTGTCTTCTCCGGACAAGCGTTTTTCCAGATGCCCCAAAATGTCAGAAGGGGGATTCATCAGAGAAAATGACTTTACCCCAGTCCTCAGCAGTCCAATCCCTATACCTTTTGCAGAATATCAGTCTATCCCTGATGTTTTTCCTGGAGAGAAGTGGCTTCTTTGCTGCCCTTCTTGACACCAGGCCATCCTCCAAAAGTCTTCGCCTCACTGTGCGTGCAGATGCACTCACACCTGCCTGCTGCCATTGCTGAGCAAGCTCTGTACTGGTGGTGCCCTGATCCCGCAGCTGAATCAACTTTAGGAGACGTCCTGGCCCTTGCTGGACTTTCTTGGGTTCCCCAAAGCCTTCTTCACAACATTTAAACCTCTCTCCTTGAAGTTCATGATGATCCGATAAATGGTTGATTTAGGCGCAATCTTACTGGTAGCAATATCCTTGCCTGTGAAGCCCTTTTTGTGCAAAGCAATGATGACGGCACGTGTTTCCTTGCAGGTTACCATGGATGACAGAGGAAGAACAATGATTCCATTACTGAATTATTCTTTGTAAAAATATCAAACATTTAAATACCATTTTAAAAGGTAAAGTAAAAATCCAAACCAGTCATTGATTGCCGGCCCTAACGCCAAACCCTACGCTGGCAGTTATTGTTCTTTCCCCATGAGTCACTGTAGAAACAACATAGCCACTACCACTTCCTCAAAATAGTCAGAATTAATATAAGATAAATCAAGTAACCAAATGGACTTTTTTGCAGAGGTCTTAGTCACGCAACTTTATCTGGCTAAGGTGTTTGATGCTCTATTTCTCAAGTAAAGATGGACCATTTTTCATGGCCAAAGTCTAACTCCGCCTCTTTTTCAATTTTCAAACAGAAACGGAGGGTGCCTTTTGGTGGTTCTTCGAAGTGTCATTCTGGTCATACGCGCCAGAACCAACGTAGGTAGTTTGTTAACTAAGCTAGCCAGTAACTCCTCCAGTATGTGTTGACGTCATTTCACAGGATTTGTTGTTGGACAAAAGATGTAGAGAATCGGTAAGATATAGCAGTCTCAATTCTCACTTCAAATCAAAATCGCATTTGTCATGCACCAAATACAACAGTTCTAGACTACCGTGAAATGCTTGCTCACGAGCCCTTCCCAACAAGGCAGAGTTAAAAAATATGAATATAAATAAAAATAGTAACACGAGGAATACAATACACAAGAATTAAGCTACATACAGGGAGTACCAGTGCCAGACCAATGTGCAGGGGTAAGAGGTACTTGAGGTAGATGTACATAAGGCAGGGTAAAGTGACTAGACAACAGGATAGACATTAATAGAGTAAAAATAACTGAGTAGCAACAGTATATGATAAGTGTGTGTTGTGTTTTATGTAAGAGTGTCGGTGTGTGAATGAACACACACACACAACAGTTTGGGTGTCACTTAGAAATGTCCTTGTTTTTGAAAGAAAAGCTCATTTTTTGTCCATTAAAATAACATAAAATTGATAAGAAATACAGTGTAGTCAGTTAAAATGTTGTAAATGACTATTGTAGCTGGAAACAGCAGATTTTTTAAATGGAATATCTACATAGGCATACAGAGGCCCATTATCAGCAACCATCACTCCTGTGTTCGCTAATCCAAGTTTATAATTTTACAAAGCTAATTGACCATTAGAAAACCCTTTTGCAATTATGTTAGCACCGTTGAAAATGGTTGTGCTGATTAAAGAAGCAATGAAACTGGCCTTCTTTAGACTAGTTGAGTATCTGGAGCATCAGCATTTGTATCGGGTATCCTGGAAGGACATCGACCTCATCCCGTCAGTTGAGGATGCCTGGTCATTCTTTAAAAGTAACTTCCTCACCATTTTAGATAAGCATGCTCCGTTCAAAAAATGCAGAACTAAGAACAGATACAGCCCTTGGTTCACCCCAGACCTGACTGCCCTCGACCAGCACAACAACATCCTGTGGCGGACTGCAATAGCATCGAATAGTCCCCGTGATATGCAACTGTTCAGGGAAGTCCGGAACCAATACACGCAGTCAGTCAGGAAAGCGAAGGCCAGCTTCTTCAGGCAGAAGTTTGCATCCTGTAGCTCCAACTCCAAAAAGTTCTGGGACACCGTGAAGTCCATGGAGAACAAGAGCACCTCCTCCCAGCTGCCCACTGCACTGAGGCTAGGTAACACGGTCACCACTGATAAATCCATGATTATCGAAAACTTCAATAAGCATTTCTCAACGGCTGGCCATGCCTTCCGCCTGGCTACTTCAACCTCGGCCAACAGCTCCGCCCCCCCCCCCCGCAGCTCCTCGCCCAAGCCTCTCCAGGTTCTCCTTTAACCAAATCCAGATAGCAGATGTTCTGAAAGAGCTGCAAAACCTGGACCCGTACAAATCAGCTGGGCTTGACAATCTGGACCCTCTATTTCTGAAACTATCTGCCACCATTGTCGCAACCCCTATTACCAGCCTGTTCAACCTCTCTTTCATATCGTCTTGAGATCCCCAAGGATTGGAAAGCTGCCGCAGTCATCCCCCTCTTCAAAGGGGGAGACACCCTGGACCCAAACTGTTACAGACCTATATCCATCCTGCCCTGCCTATCTAAGGTCTTCGAAAGCCAAGTCAACAAACAGGTCACTGACCATCTCGAATCCCACCGCACCTTCTCCGCTGTGCAATCTGGTTTCCGAGCCGGTCACGGGTGCACCTCAGCCACACTCAAGGTACTCAACGATATCATAACCGCCATCGATAAAAGACAGTACTGTGCAGCCGTCTTCATCGACCTTGCCAAGGCTTTCGACTCTGTCAATCACCATATTCTTATCGGCAGACTCAGGAGCCTCGGTTTTTCGGATGACTGCCTTGCCTGGTTCACCAATTACTTTGCAGACAGAGTTCAGTGCGTCAAATCGGAGGGCATGCTGTCTGGTCCTCTGGCAGTCTCTATGGGGGTGCCACAGGGTTCAATTCTCGGGCCGACTCTTTTCTCTGTGTATATCAATGATGTTGCTCTTGCTGCGGGCGATTCCCTGATCCACCTCTACGCAGACGACACAATTCTATATACCTTCGGCCCGTCTTTGGACACTGTGCTATCTAACCTCCAAACAAGCTTCAATGCCATACAACACTCCTTCCGTGACCTCCAACTGCTCTTAAACGCTAGTAAAACCAAATGCATGCTTTTCAACCGGTCGCTGCCTGCACCCGCATGCCCGACTAGCATCACCGCCCTGGATGGTTCCGACCTAGAATATGTGGACGTCTATAAGTACCTAGGTGTCTGGCTAGACTGAAACTCTCCTTCCAGACTCATATCAAACATCTCCAATCGAAAATCAAATCAAGAGTCGGCTTTCTATTCCGCAACAAAGCCTCCTTCACTCACGCCGCCAAGCTTACCCTAGTAAAACTGACTATCCTACCGATCTTCGACTTTGGCGATGTCATCTACAAAATGGCTTCCAACACTCTACTCAGCAAACTGGATGCAGTCTATCACAGTGCCATCCGTTTCGTCACTAAAGCACCTTATACCACCCACCACTGCGACTTGTATGCTCTAGTCGGCTGGCCCTCGCTACATATTCGTCGCCAGACCCACTGGCTCCAGGTCATCTACAAGTCCATGCTAGGTAAAGCTCCGCCTTATCTCAGCTCACTGGTCACGATGGCAACACCCATCCGTAGCACGCGCTCCAGCAGGTGTATCTCACTGATCATCCCTAAAGCCAACACCTCATTTGGCCGCCTTTCGTTCCAGTACTCTGCTGCCTGTGACTGGAACGAATTGCAAAAATCGCTGAAGTTGGAGACTTTTATCTCCCTCACCTACTTCAAACATCAGCTATCTGAGCGGCTAACCGATCGCTGCAGCTGTACATAGTCTATTGGTAAATAGCCCACCTACCTCATCCCCATACTGTTTTTATTTATTTACTTTTCTGCTCTTTTGCACACCAATATCTCTACCTGTACATGACCATCTGATCATTCATCACTCCAGTGTTAATCTGCAAAATTGTAATTATTTGCCTACCTCCTCATGCCTTTTGCACACATTGTATATAGACTCCCCCTTTGGTTTCTACTGTGTTATTGACTTGTTAATTGTTTACTCCATGTGTAACTCTTTGTTGTCTGCTCACACTGCTATGCTTTATCTTGGCCAGGTCGCAGTTGCAAATGAGAACTTGTTCTCAACTAGCCTACCTGGTTAAATAAAGGTGAAATAAAAAAATAAAAAATAAAAAAAGGTTCAATTACAGGCTCAAAATGACCAGAAACAACAATCTTTCTTCTGAAACTCGTCAGTCTATTCTTGTTCTGAGAAATGAAGGCTATTCCACGAGAGAAATTGCCAAGAAACTGAAGATTTCATACAATGCTGTGTACTACTCCCTTCACAGAAAAGCGCAAACGGGCTCTAACCAGAATAGAAAGAAGAGTGGGAGGCCCCGGTGCACAACTGAGTGAGAGGACAAGTACATTAGTGTCTAGTTTGAGAAACAGATGCCTCAAGTCCTCAACTGGCAGCTTCATTAAACGGTACCCGCAAAACACCAGTCAACGTCAACAGTGAAGGGGTGACTCCGGGATGCTGGCCTTCTAGCAGAGTTACAAAGAAAAAGCCATACCTCAGACTGGCCAATAAAAAGAAAAGATTAAGATGGGCAAAAGAACACAGACACTGGACAGAGGAACTCTGTCTAGAAGGCCAGCATCCCATAGTTGCCTCTTACTGTTGAGACTGGTATTTTGCTGGTTTGCTGTATAACCCCCCCAAAAAAGTGTTAAACAAATCAAAAATATATTTCAGATTCTTCAAAGTAGCCACCCTTTGCCTTGATGACAGCTTTGCACATTCTCGGCATTCTCTCAAATAGCTTAATGAAGTAGTCACTTCGAATGCATTTCAATTAACAGGTGAGCCTTGTTAAAACTTCATTTGTGGAATTTCTTTCCTTCTTAATGCATTTGAGCCAATCAGTTGTGTTGTGACAAGGTAGGTGTGGTATACAGAAGACAGCCTATTTTGGTAAAAGACCAAGTCCATATTATGGCAAGAACCTCTCAAACAAGCAAAGACAAATGACAGTCCATCGTTATGTTAAGACAAGGTCAGTCAATATGGAAAATTTCAGTGCAGTCGCAAAAAACATCAAGCGCTATGATGAAACTGGCGCTCATGAGGACCGCCACAGGAAAGGAAGACCCAGAGTTACCTCTGCTGCAGAGTATAAGTTGATTAGAGTTACCAGCCTCAGATTGGAGCCCAAATAAATGCTTTACAGTGTTCAAGTAACAGACACATCTCAACATCAACTGTTCAGAGGAGACTGTGTGAAATCAGGCATTCATGGTTGGATTGCTGCAAGAAACCACTACTAAAAGGACACCAATAAGAAGAAGAGACTTTCTTGGGCCAAGAAACACAAGTATGGACATTTTTGGTTCTAACTGCTGTGTCTTTGTGAGACGCATAGTTGAATGGATGATCTCCGCATGTGTGTTTCCCACAGTGAAGCATGGAGGAGGTGTGATGGTGCTTTGCTGGTGACACCATCAGTGATTCATTTAGAATTCAAGGCACACTTAACCAGCATGGCTACCACAGCACTCTGCAGTTATACGCCATCCCATCTGGTTTGTGCTTAGTGGGACGATCATTTGTTTTTCAAAAGGACAATGATCCAACAGACCTCCAGGCTGTGTATTTGACCAAGAAGGAGCGTGATGAGTGCTGCATTAGATTACCTGGCCTCCACAATCACTCGACCTCAACCCAATTGAAATGGTTTGGGATGAGTTGGAGCGCAGAGTGAAGGAAAAGCAGCCAACAAGTGCGCAGCATAGGTGGAAACTCCTTCAAGACTGTTGGAAAAGCATTCCAGGTGAAGCTGGTTGAGACAATACCAAGTGTGCAAAGCTGTCATCAAGGCAAAGGGTGGCTACTTTAAAGAATCTAAAATCCAAAATATATTTTGATTTGTTTAACACTTTTTTTTGGTTGCTACATGATTCCATATGTGTTATCATAGTTTTCATGTCTTCACTATTATTTTACAATGTAGAAAATAGTAAAATAAAGAAAAACCCTTGAATGAGTAGATGTGCAAACTTTTGACTGGTACTGTAAATAAATCAGAGGCGCTGCGTAATGGGCAGGTTTGGCTCAGGTCCTGCTGCTATGAGTGGATAGAGTGTAATCGGCCATCAATCATGACAATTCGCCCTCGTAAATCATAGATGCACAGATGGATAGTCCGGCATCCCTGTGACACTAGCTAAACTGCTCTGAGACCCCCATCCGTGGGGGACTAGGCTACAGCCTAAACGCCTACCTACCCAAGATTCCCAACCAACGTGTCTCCAGTACATGTACTCTGTTAATTTGATTATGTTGACAGTTTGAGAAATTGCCTGAGCTGTGCTGAGAATTTCAAAAGAATGAATGCCAATGGTCTAATATTCTAGAACATTGCATACATACATGTTTGGTCTGAGTCCGCAGATACAGAGACGCTATAGTCTGGCATCCCATTGTGACATAGCTTCGTAGCGCTCTGAGACCACCATCCACGGGACTAACAGCCCTAATGCGCACCTAGCCAGAATTCCCAACCACTGCACTGCGTCCATTTGAACGTGTTTGACAGTTTTGATTGAGCCACGCAGATAATTCGAAAATCGAGATGTATGAAAGCCAATGGTCCAATATTGTAGAACACGCGTTTTGGACTTTAGTGGCACTTTAATGGGCAAGTGCATGATTGTAATCCAAACCAACCCTCATGTAAATTGTGACAACCTCAGTTACACACATCTCACAAAACTCTGTTTTGGAATAGACTGACTTTATGACCAAAGTTATCCTACTTACACGTTTTAGTCAATTTTGCCATTGGAATACGTGTTTGACTAATACCGATGCCACATATGCCATTTCCACTAGATATGTTGGTTTTAGCATTCAGTTTCCCTTTAAACATGTTTAGTTAAACAATAAAATAACCTTGTTTTACTCTACATCGGCATGGTTGGGTTGATCGGTTGTGCGATCACCGGCCAACGGGCGCGTTGTCATGTGCGTGTCATCTGCCTGGTCTAATTCAATTCTGAGCCCTTCCATACCCTTTCGATATCATAGGCCATTTCTCTAGCAATTCATATAGTCATAGCCTATGCGTAATTGCAATATTGGCATGAATAAACATTTGAAAATGGAAATACCCAAATAAAAATATTATATTAATTTAAGACGAAATCGAAATGATTCAATATTAGGCTAGTCCCTTGAAGAAAATCCTGACATTGTCATGCTGCGCAACGCCACTGTGTAGAACACCTGGGAATCTCGAACTTCGATGAAGTACAACATATCTACATTTGTTTAAAATATAAAGTATTTGGCCAAATCGAGCATACCCTTCCGCTGCGCCCATGCACTGTTGGCACAAGCCGGTGTTTCTCCAAGGCAACTTACCCCTTCTTTGTAAAATGTGTACAAAGAGCCCGTTTTTCCATGGCATCCATATTTTCTTCAGCGGGTTCTGAGTAAGCTCACGGGGTGATGTGGCCATTATATGGTATTCGTTGGAAGTCATCCTGGTCGCTGCACCTGTCCCGTTTTAAGCGACAGAAGCGATATTCTACTTAATGACAGCTAGTTTGAGCAACAGAGCTGCGAGGGAATGATATCATATTGGCTGAGGAACATAAAACCTATATCATTACCGTAATGTCACTACGCTGAGCGCATTAATTTGGTGTAGGCTACTTTTATTATCATTCAATAAAGTTGAGCAAAACGTTGTAATTTAGGCTATTTTCTGTTTATTTACGTTTCTATGAAGATGACCTGCCATTAACTCAGAGCATCTGTGTGTGAGGTCTGACTTTATTGTATGGGGCTTACTTGAAAAGGGATGCCAGTGTCAATGACTTCCCTGTTTTAGTCTACAGGCCCAGGCTTAAATGCAACATTAACATAATAACATGCCATGTTATATAGGAAGACCATTAATGCTCCAAATACTGTCAGAGTTAGGAGAAAATATACATAGCCCGTTTGATTTTTAAATGCTTCAAAATGCATTGTTCACGTTATAACAATATGGCTACTGCATGCTACAATTTAACAACCCAACTGTGCTTGTACCGTAATATCGTAGAACAGTGCCCCAAAAAGAGGGGCGCACTAAACTAAAGTAGGGGAAAGATAAGAAACGAGTCTTCCCCTTTTCGCATGCAACGCACATGGACAGAGAATGTTGATGTGAATTTAACCAATCACAGGTGAAAAGAGAAAATGCATCATCCAATGGTAAGGCCGACACATTGGTCAGGAGGGCGTGTTCACTGCATGGGATCTAACGATAAACAACACAACACATCATGCTAATTCATGGCATATAGTCACGTTAGTTAACAGCAGTCAGACAGCTACCTGGCCAAACGGGGTGATAAGCGGAAGTGTAAAGTAGCTAAGTAAAAATACTTTAAAGTACTACTTAAATCGTTTTTTGGGGTATCTGTACTTTACTTTAATTTGATTTAGGAATGTAGTGAAGTAAAAGTACGTGCTTCTTACTCCTTACATTTTCCCTGACACCTAAAAGTACTTGTTACATTTTAAATGCTTAGCAGGACAGGAAAATGGTTAAATTCTTGCACTTATCAAGAGAACATGCCTGCTCATCCCTACTGCCTCTGATCTGACAGACTCACCAAAGACAAATGCTTGTTTGTAAATGAGGTGTCAGTGTGCCCCTGGCTAGCAGTAACAATAGTGCCATCTGGTTTGTTTAATATAAGGAATTTGAAATGATTTATACTTTCACTTTTGATACTTAAGTATATTTTAGCAATTCAATTTGCTTTTGATACTTAAGTAAATGTAAAACTCCAGAGTGGCGCAGGGGTCTAAGGCACTGCATCTCAGTGCTAGAGGCATCACTACAGACATTGGTTCGATTCCAGGCTGTATCACAACCGGCTGTGATTGGGAGTCCCATAGGGCAGCGCACAACTGGCCCAGTGTCGTCCGGTTTAGGGTTTGGCCTGGGTAGCCGTCATTGTAAATAAAAATTTGTTATTAACTGACTTGTCTGGTTAAATAAAACTCAAATACTTTTAATCAAGTAGTATTTTACTGGGTGACTTTCACTTGAGTCATTTTTTTTATGAAGGTATCTTTTTCCACCACTGGTGATACGTTTCCCTACACAGAAAGTGTCATTGAAACAGAGTTGATTAAAAGTTAATTAAAATATGTTTATTATGCCACTAACAGTCAGTTTGAACTGTAGCAATAGGATAAACACAGCTTCTAACCAGTGTGTTGTTTTATTGTGCCTATATCGTAATATAATAGAACAGTACGCCCTCAACAGTGCATCTGACAACACATTGTGCTAAAAAGAGGGGCGCACTCGGCAAAATGAAGGGGAAAGATTAAGATAACGCACTAGTTTGAGAAAAATACGTCTTCCGCTGTTCACATGCAACGTACATGGACAGTGAATGTTCATGTGAATTTAACCAATCACAGGTGAAAACGGAAAATGCATCGTCCAATGATAGGGCTGACACATTGGTCGGGAGGGCGTGTTCACTGCATGGGGATTTGAAGATAAACGCAGTGGTCAAAGAGTGGGAGGTGTACAATTCATTCATGTTTAGCAATTGAACAAACTGTTCAGAACAAACTCCCTTCCTCTGCCTCAAAATAACCTGGATGAAAATAATCCAAGGTAAACATACCACACACAGTACATAACTGTATTTTGCAACAACACATCATACTGATTCATAGCATAGATTCACAGGTTAGTTACAGCAGTCTGACAGCTTTATCCACTATCTTCCTGGACAAACTGGGTGATTATGAGTTTCCCTAATCAGAAATTGTAATTGAATCAGAATCGATTAAAAGTGAATTAAAACACGTTTATTATGCCACTAACAGTCGGTCTGTGTTTTTAATTGTAGCAATAGGATAAAAAACTTAACCAATGTGTTGTTTTATTGGCCGAGCTGACAAAGTTCTTACTAATGGACAGAATATTGAATCATGTTGCAATATTGTAGCTACAGTTTTCCAAAATTGCCAGTACTCACTTTCAGAGTAGAGGGATCATAGCACCCCCTTGTGGCATTTCCTAGCGGAAAACTGTGGACTTTCTAAAAACACTGGGAGGGGCTGTGTACCCACTCAATCCCCCATTGACACCAAGTAACATAGTAATGGAGATAATACAATCATATCTATACACACACACACACACACACACACACACACACACACACACACACACACACACACACACACACACACACACAACCGGTCAAACGTTTTAGAACACCTACTCATTCAAGGGTTTTTATACGTTTACTATTATCTACATTGTAGAATAATAGTGAAGACATCAAAACTATGAAATAACACATATGGAATCATGTAGTAACCAAAAAAGTGTTAAACAAATCCAAATATATTTTATATTTAGCCACCCTTTTCTTTGATGACAGCTTTGCACACTCTTGTCATTCCCTCAACCAGCTTCATGAGGTTGTCACCTGGAATGCATAACAGGTGTGCCTTCTTAAAACTATATTTGTGGAATATCTTTCCTTAATGTGTTTGAGTCAGTTGTGTTGTGACAAGAACAGCTCAAATAAGCAAAGAGAAACTACAGACCATCATTACTCTAAGAAATTAAGGTCAATCAATACGGAACATTTCAAGAACTTTCAAAGTTTCTTCATGTGCAGTCGCAAAAACCATCAAGCGCTATGATGAAACTGGCTCTCATGAGGACTGCCACAGGAATGGAAGACCCAGAGTTACCTCTGCTGCAGAGGATAAGTTCATTAGAGTTACCAGCCTCAGATAAATGCTTCACAGAGTTCAAGTAACAGACACATCTCAACATCAACTGTTCAGAGGAGACTGTAATAGGCCTTCATGGTCGAATTGCTTGCAAAGAAACCACTACTAAAAGGACACCAATAATAAGAAGACACTTGCTTTGGACAAGAAACACGAGCAATGGACATTAGACCGGTGGAAATTTGTCCCTTGGTCTGATGAGTCCAACTTTGAGATTTTTGGTTCCAACTGCCATGTCTTTGTGAGACGCAGTGTAAGTGAACAGATGATCGCCGCATATATATATATATTTAACACCGTAAAGCATGTGGGGGGGGGGGGGGGGGGCTTTGCTGGTGACAGTCTGATCTATTTAGAATTCAAGACACACTTAACCAGCATGGCTACCACAGCATTCTGCAGCGATACACCATCCCATCTGGTTTGGGCTTAGTGGGACTATCATTTATTTTTCAACAGGACAATGACCCAACACACCTCCAGGCTGTGTAAGGGCTATTTTACCAAGATGGAGGGTGATGGAGTTCTGCATCAAATGACCTGGCCTTCACAATCCCCCGACCTCAACCAAATTGAGATGGTTTGGGATAAGTCAGACCGTAGAGTTAAGGAAAAGCAGCCAGCTAGTACTCAGCATATGTGGGAACTCCTTCAAGCCTGTTGGAAAAGCATTCCAGGTGCAGCTGGTTGTGAGAATGCCAAGAGTGTGCAAAGCTGTCATCGTGGCAAATGGTGGCTAAAATATATTTTGTTTAACCCTTTGATTTCTACATGATTCCATATGTTTTATTTCATAGTTTTGATGTCTTCACTATTATTCCACAATGTAGAAAATAGTAAAATTAAAGAAAAACCCTTACAGCCGTATTCTAAAATTTATGAAAGTTTTTTCCCTTCAAATCAACACACAATACTCCATAATGACAAAGCAAAAACAGGTTTTTAGAAATGTATATAACCCCTCCCCCCTGGAAATATCACACTTACATAACTATTCATACCCTTTACTCAGTACTTTGTTGAAGCACCTTTGGCAGCGATTACAGCCACAAATCTTCTTGGGTATGACGCTACAAGCTTGACACACCTGAATTTGGGGAGTTTTTCCCATTCTTCGCTGTAGATCTTCTCAAGCTCAGTCAAGTTGGATGGGGAGCGTCGCTGCACAGCTATTTTCAGGTCTCTCCAGAGATGTTTGGTCAGGTTGAAGTCCGGGCTCTGGCTGGGCCACTCAAGGACATTCAGAGACTTGTCCTGAAGCCACTCCTGCGTTGTCTTGGCTGTGTGCTTAGGGTCATTGTCCTGTTGGAAGGTGAACCTTCGCCCCTGTCTGAGGCCCTTAGGGCTCTGGAGCAGATTTTCATCAAGGATCTCTGTACTCCATTTATCTTTCCCTCGATCCTGACTAGTTTCCTAGTCCCTGCCAGTGAAAAACATTCCCACAGCATGATGCTGCCACCACGCTGCCAGGTTTCCTCCAGACGTGACGCTTGGCATTCAAGCCAAAGAGTTCAATCTTGGTTTCTTCAAACCAGAGAATCTTGTTTCTCATGGTCGGAGAATCCTTTAAGTGCATTTTGGCAAACTCCAAGCAGGCTGTCATGTGCCTTTTACTGAGGAGTGGCTTCCATCTGGCCACTCTACCATAAAGGCCTGATTGGTGGAGTGCTGCAGAGATGGTTATCCTTCTGGAAGGTTCTCCCATCTCCACAGAGGAACTCTGGAGGAACTCTGACTTTACCACAGGTGGACTCCAATTAAGTTGTAGAAACATCAACGGGTGATCAATGGAAACAGAATGCACCTGAGCTCAATTTAGAGTCTCACAGTAAAGGATCTGAATACCGTAATTTCCGGACTATAAGCCGCTACTTTATTCCCAATTTATGGATTTTTCCCGCTTTCACAAGATTCATGCCAAAAAACTTAGCACCGTCACATAATGTGACGTAAACCGAGCGCGCTCAAACTTCCCATCATTCTGATTACGGTAGTCATTTTGTCACCCTCATCATGGCAAAGACACGGAGAAATGCATATGATGCAGCATTCAAGTTGAAGGAGATCGATCTGGCTGTTGGAAAAGGAAATAGAGCTGCTGACAGCGTGGAGCATTGTCAAAAAAATCCACTATCATCAATGGGTTTCGAAAGGCTGGACTGCTGCGTGTTGAAGAGGGCAGCGATCCAACATCGGATGAAGCAATTCTGAGGCTATTCAACTCCGACACCGAAGGAGATGACTTCAGTGGTTTCAGTGCACAGGAGGAGGAAGATAGTGACCAATGACTTTCTTGGTAGGCTACTGTTTACTGCTATTTAAAAAAATTGTTACAAGCCGTGTTTCGTTTAAAAGCCAATTTATTTTTGTTACAAGCCGTGTTTCGTTTAAAAGCTGTGTAAAGTTAATTTATTTCAATGTACCGGTAGGCACCTGCGGCTTATAGACATGTGCGGCTTATTTATGTACAAAATACACTTAAAAAAAAATAAAAAAAATCGGTGGGTGCGGTTTATATTCAGGTGTGCTTAATAGTCCAGAAATGACGGTACTTACATAAATACGTACATTTTTAAAAATAAATTAGCAAACATTTCCAAAAACCTGTTTTTGCTTTGTCATTATGGGGTATTGTGTGTAGATTGATTAAATAAATAGAAATTATCAGCAATTTTAAAATAAGAGAAGGGGTCTGAATACTTTCCAAATGCACCGTACTCTAATAGACCTGCAGTAATCTGCTGCATCCAATGTCATTCAGAATAGGGATAGAACAGAGTCTCTTCATATTACTTTAACAAGTCCTAGGCACCTGGTTTTATAATATAATGTGTGTTGAAGAACGATAGTTTTTGAAACATTTTATTTTAACCTTTATTTAACTAGGCAAGTCAGTTAAGAACAAATTCTTATTTTCAATGACGGCCTAGGAACAGTGGGTTAACTGCCTTGTTCAGAGACAGAATGTCTGATTTTTACCTTGTCAGCTCGGGGATTCAATCTTGCAACCTTTTGGTTACAAGTCCATCGCTCTAACCACTAGGCTACCAGCCTCCCCAGTTACAGGAGTTGTAACTCCAGTTCTATGGGTGGAGCAGAGCCCCCGCTGCCTAGGCAGCAAATAGCATGAGAGAAAATTATGCACACACCTGCAGCCAATAGGAGTACAGGTGTCCCTATATAAAGGGGACTTTTCCCCTCAATCAGCCTTCCAAAAACTTATCTTCAGCGAGACTGAGGGTCGGCAGGGCCTTAAGTCCTATGGGGCTCCGCTCCACTCATAGAACTGGAGTTACAACTCCGGTAACTATCGTTCTATATTGTGGTGCTCCGCTTCATAGGGGAGCTCTGCTCCTAGTGGTTTATGTCGGAGCGAAACGGTCCAAAATGTACTCCCTGCCGAGCCTAACACTTCCCACTTAAAGAAAGGTTGGGCCCAACAATGGCAGCAACAGTAACACACTGTGAAAACAGACTGCGTCATAATGTACTGCGTCCTCGGTCTAATCCACCCTACGCAGTCTAAAAGGCATAGCCAATGACTAGTGGGCAGACAAACAGAATATGAGTCATACTAATCTGTACCACCAGATAGATGAGCTCAAAACTGTCAATACTAAAGATTGGTCTAATAGTACTGTAACACCAGTTACAGAAACTATTTCCCCTAATCCTTCCGCCCAAACACAGTCATAGACTTGTGAGCAGGATATAATACATGACTCTACTGTGCCACACCCCCAGCCAGGAGTCATGTCATGTAGTCATTCTAATAGGAAAAAGCAGACCTGATGGAAACCCTGTCCATTCGTTCTGCTTTTCCCACCTTAATTCTAGCCTTCACCTCAGCAAAGCTGAGTAGAGGCTGAACCAACTTAGAAGACATACTCACTGATTTCTCAGTGTAACCCACCACACTCAATCCATAGGCAAAGCCAATGATTCATAGCGCAGATAATAGAATATGGACTAGACATTCCCTACTGTACTGACAAAGTCAAACAGAGGTCATGTCGCACATGTCTCTCTTTGCCAAAAAGAACGGACCTAATGGGAACCCAGCCCAATAGTCCCGCATCTTTTCGGCCACACTGAGTACAGAACGAGCTAAAGAGTTAGTCGACATGTCCAACAGGTAGAATCAGATAAAAGGAGACAGTGACGACCACGACACCGCTGCACAAATATCCTCTACCCCAGTTCCTCTGAAAAGGGCCGTAGACGCCACTACTCCACGAGTGGAGTGGGCTCTTACGCCTTGAGGTATTGGTCGCCCTGCTGCCTCATAAGCCGTCTCAATGCCTTCACAAAGCCAATGACACAGTCAATGTGAAAGTGGTCTACCCAGTGTACTAGCACCGTGACACACAAACAGCTCAGGCGATGACCAAATCATCGGCGTGTTATGTGCAGCGCACGGCAAGGCGCGCACCGGGCACAAGCGTGAAGTCTCTCCTCCACCGAACTTTCCCAATTCACAGCGAATGTGTGAGATGAATTACTGTGTGTCGTGTGTGCCATTACCAGCTCTGCTGATGGGGCCAGAACCACTAGGTTGTCTATGTAGGCTAATAGCCTTCTCCCTTGACGACGCAATGGTTACAATGCCGCCTCTATGCATTTGGAAAAGGTGCGAGGTGCCAGGGCGTACCCAAATGGCATCATCGCATACTCGTACGCCACCCCTTGAAAAGGCGAAACGCAGAAACCTGTGATGCCGATGTATCGGCACATGAAAGTATGCGTCCTTAATGTCTATGCTTATAAACTCAGCAAAAAAATAAACATCCTCTCACTGTCAACTGCATTTATTTTCAGCAAACGTGTAAATATTTGTATGAACATAAGATTCAACAACTGAGACAAACTGAACAAGTTCCACAGACATGTGACTAACAGAAATGTAATAATGTGTCCCTGAACAAAGGGGGGGGGGGGGTCAAAAGTAACAGTCAGTATCTGGTGTGGCCACCAGCTGCATTAAGTACTGCAGTACATCTCCTCCTCATGGACTGCACCAGATTTGCCAGTTCTTGCTGTGAGATGTTACCCCAATCTCCACCACAGCAACCGGCAAGTTCTCAGATATTTCTGGGGGAATGGCCCGAGCCCTCACCCTTCGATCCAACCCAACAGGTCCCAGATGTGCTCAATGGGATTGAGATTCGGGCTCTTCGCTGGCTATGAACACTGACATTCCTGTCTTGCAGAAAATCACACACAGAACGAGCAGTAAGGCTGGTGGCATTGTCATGGTGGAGTGTCATGTCAGGATGAGCCTGCAGGAAGGGTACCACATGAGGGAGGAGGATGTCTTTCCTGTAACGCACTGCATTGAAATTGCCTGCAATGACAACAAGCTCAGTCCGATGATGCTGTGACACACCGCCCCAGACCATGACGGACCCTCCACCTCCAAATCGATCCCGCACCAGAGTACAGGCCTTGGTGTAACGCTCATTCCTTCGACGATAAATGTGAATCCAACCATCAACCCTGGTGAGACAAAACCGTGACTCGTCAGTGAAGAGCACTTTTTGCCAGTCCTGTCTGGTCCAGCGACGGTGGGTTTGTGCCCATAGGCTACGTTGTTGCCGGTGATGTCTGGTGAGGACCTGCCTTACAACAGACCTACAAGCCCTCAGTCCAGCCTCTCTCAGCCTATTGCGGACAGTCTGAGCACTGATGGAGGGATTGTGCATTCTTGGTGTAACTCGGGCAGTTGTTGTTGCCATCCTGTACCTGTCCTGCAGGTGTGATGTTCGGATGTACTGATCCTGTGCAGGTGTTGTTACACATGGTCTGCCACTGCGAGGACAATCAGCTCACAACGTCCTTCTGTGTGTGCTCAACTACGCACTCATAGTGGGCTGTGCTACACGCAGAGTGGTGAGAGGAAGAAAGATAGAGAGAGAAGGAACTTGAGCGGTCTCAGGTTTTCTATGGAAGAGCTTCTCATTTGACAAAGTCAAATGGAACACACTCTTAATTAAACTTCTTGACGCTACCCATCCCTTAAGAGGGATAATTGTCATCAGCAACCGCTGAATAACATAGCGCCTCAGTCAAATAATATTACAAAAAATATTCATATTCATGAAATCACAAGTGCAATATTGCAAAACACAGCTTAGCTTTTTGTTAATCTACCTGTCGTCTCAGATTTTGAAATTATGCTTTACAGCAAAAGCAATCCAAGCGTTTGTGTAAATTTATTGATCGCATGACAAAACATTAAGTACACTTAGCATCAGGTAGCTTGGTCACAAAAATCAGAAAAGCAATCAAATTAATCGTTTCCCTTTGATGATCTTCGGATGTTTTCACTCACGAGACTCCCAGTTACACAACAAATGTTCCTTTTGTTCCATAAAGATTATTTTTATATCCAAAATACCTCCGTTTGTTTGGTGCATTATGTTCATAAATCCACAGGCAAGAGCGGTCACGACAACGCAGACAAATTCCAAATAATATCCGTAATGTCCACAGAAACATGTCAAACGTTTTTTATAATCAATGCTCAGGTTGTTTTAAAAATATATAATCGATAATATATCAACCGCAAATGTCTTTCACAGTAGGAGAGGGAAAAACAATAGCTGTCCAAATTCTGTTGCGCGAGCAAAACTCAAAACTTGACACGATGTTATCGTTCTGGCTAATTGTTCAAAATAAAAGCCTGAAACTGTCTGAAGACTGTTGACACCTTGAGGAAGCAATATGAAAAATAATCTGGTTGATATCCCTTTAAAATGGAGCAATGGGAGGCTATGGAACATGTAGTTTTCAAAATAGAGGCCACTTCCTGGTTCAATTTTTTTTCTCAGGGTTTCGCCTGCAATATCAGTTCTGTTATACTCAGACAATATTTTGACCGTTTTGGAATCTTTATAGAGTTTTCTGTCCTAATCTGTCAATTATGTGCATATTCTAGCATCTGGTCCTGAGAAATAGGCCGTTTACTTTGGGAACATTATTTTTCCAAACATAAAAATAGTGCTCCCTAGCTTCAAGAGGTTAACAAAAGGACACAAATGGCTCCTCCATCCCTTTGCAGGGGTGGGGAATGAACAGTGGGCGCTGTCACAAGAAGTGCTGTGCTCTCTTCCGTCTTCTCCCCTTCGTCCCGTCATGGTCGTCGTCTCTTCTGACTGCCTCTCAGCTACCAGGGCGACGAAATTAAAACCTCTCGTTGGTTGAGCCGCTGTCTTCTCTGGTGCTGCTTGAGGGGCAGGGCCCGCTCTTGGTACACCAGGTGCAGCTGCTTGGCGGGCTCTCCGTCTGGCCGTAGACCCAGGTCTACTGCAGACGGTGGAGCGAGGGGGTGCCTTTGAAGCTGCTCTAGACCCTCCTGCAAGTGGCAGGTGTCTAGACAGCTGCTTCTTCTCCTCCTCCTCAAGCATCCAGAAATGCACCCCCGCATCTTCGACGGTGGTTCCGATGAGACCGCAGTCAGAGATGGAGGCATTCAATAGGGCGGTTTCGTTGGTCTCCTTCATAGCCATCAAAGACTGCCAGCGGTTGTGCCACGACCACCGAAGTGGCCGTGGACCTCCCCGCACATACCGCCCACACCGGTGTGAGATGGAGGATGGAGCCGGAAATCGTTGACGCTTCCTCCATCTCCTCTCTTGACAGCTCAGTCCTACCCATGGTAAGACAGAATAGAGAGGCTGCCAACAGGGCAATATTATTAGCTGCTGCTACAGCTTGTACACTTAGAGCGAAGGACTTCTCTACCAGCTGTGCTGTGAGCCGGTCCTTGGTCGTAGGTAGTGTGGGAACCTGGGACGAGGTACGCAGCTAGTGCATCCTGAGTCTAGGGATCTCAAGGTCGTTTCCCGTCCACTCTGATGAATGGGGTGTACGCCTTCACCGGCGCTCTGGCCATTAAAGGCATCTCCCATGCACCCTACACATATTTAGTGATCGAGGGCATGTTCGGTGCCAAAGGCACAGCCGCCAGTCTTGATCTGGAGAAAGGGCCGCCCACCATCATATCCACTTCCGGAACGGAGGTAATGGAGGGCAGTGTAATCTCCAGACAACTCGCGGCCCGCTCAATGTGCCTTGTGAAATCAGAGCGCAGAGAGGCCGTTGCGTAGGAGGGGGCTGCTGAAAATTCAGAGCCCGTCTCTTCCTCGCACAAGGTTGTGAAATTCCCCTCACTCTCCCAAGGGGGGTGAGGTGTTTTTATCATCGGTGGGTAGATTCGGTTTTTCAGGAGAAAAACCCAGACACTTCCCAATATCCTTGTCATCTCCAGAGGTGCCGTCGTCGTCTAGAGGGGTATCCACCCTGAAAAATGCCCATCGCTGCTTCCTCTCCTGAAAGGCCGCCATAGAGGAGCAGCAACACTGAGCTCTTAAAAGAGCCTTTGGCAGTGGAAAAGGCATGCTCACCTTTCGGTTACAAGTCCAACACTCTAACCACTAGGCTACCTTCCGCCCCTCATGAAGGACGACATCGAGAACAGGATATCGACGGTGGGTTCGTCCTGAGATTTCTCCTCTTCTGGGCTTCTTCAGACCAGTCCTGTCGCTGAAGATGATGGGAGGCTGATTGAGGGGAAGTGTCCCCTTATATAGGGACACCTGTTCTACTATTGGCTGCAGGTGTGTGCATATTTTCACTCAGGCTATTCGCTGCCTAGGCAGCGGCACAAACCACTATGGGGCGGAGCTCCACGATATAGAACAGCACAGATGCAACATTTGGTAACAAGATGACGTTCATATCTCCCCAAAACTCTTAAAAATCAGTACAGTACAATACTGGACTCTGCTCTAGTGAGCTTTACTGTACTCTGTACTGAACTGAACTCTGCTGTACTGTACTGTGCTGTGCTGTACTTATAGCCGTCTATAATTGGTTCAGATTTGGTCCGGTCCAAATCTGAACCAATCATAGAAGTCTATGTTTGGACCAAATCAAGGCCAGTCTGGAACAAAAAAACGACATCTGTGGATGTTGAAATCAAGGCTAGGGCGAAATGTAATGTAATCTATTTCTCATCGCCTATGGATGTCCGCTTTTGGTTGGTGCTCAGTGGGTGAGGATGCTGGTTTTTATTTTATTTTTTATATATTTTTTTCACCTTTATTTAACCAGGTAGGCTAGTTGAGAACAAGTTCTCATTTGCAACTGCGACCTGGCCAAGATAAAGCATAGCAGTGTGAGCAGACAACAAAGAGTTACACATGGAGTAAACAATTAACAAGTCAATAACACAGTAGAAAACAAAGGGGGAGTCTATATACAATGTGTGCAAAGCAAAATGTTTTCAAAGAGATATGTGGAGAAAATATGTAAAAAAACGAAAAAGAAACGATAAATACAGGGACACGACAGGACAGGACGACTTACTGCTACGCCATCTTGGATCTGTGACAGTGAATGGAAAGAGAGGGGGCTCATGGGTAGTTGTCAGTTAAATTGTGAAGATGGGGAAGAGAGGGAGGGGTTGTCCAGACTGGTTTCACACTCTTTCTATGACCACCAGATGACAGAATGAGAAAGAAAACATGATGAGTTGACCATAACAGTATGCCAGTGGAAGGGAAAACAGTAGCAGGTGACAACTTGTGGTTTGTGCCTACTATGATTTCCTATTGTAGCCAATCGCAGTCATTCTGTTAGTGATTTCTCAGTCCTTCCGTTACCGATTTGGTTATAGAATTATGGTTTTTAAATCACTTAATAAATCAAAATTGTTTTCAGTAAAAACAAGTGATAGGTCTACCTTTTATTGTTACTTCTGTGAACTTTCATTATCACCCCTCCTCATGAGGGAGAGATATTAGAAAATATCTTAAAAGATGTGGGTTTTTGGTAACAAAATGACAAGGCACTAGGCAATATTTCTTAAACTTACAAAACAAATCAAATTAATAGAACGGAAAATCTTTTCCGCTAAACTACATTTAAATATTAGTAGTTGGCAGGGGTCTATTTCAATATTATTGTGTTTATGTATTTCTAATACCTTGGACCACGTTTCCTGGTCTAAAGGTTGATTCCTCTTCCAAGCCTTTATGCACTCCTGGTCAAAAGGGGCGTTCCATCATGCTGACAAGCTCTTTGACCTCACAATACTTTCATCATTAACAATATTGTATTGACAACATATTGGATGAAAACTTGACAAATAAAGGGGTTGCTGAGGGTAATTATCTATAATTGGGCTATTAACTCACTAACTAGAAAATAATATGAACAAATGTGCACACTTGGCAACATGAGGCTTTGGTCTCAAAACAAGTGTATCTTCTCGAGATCACTGAAGCCTGTCATTGCAATAGAATTCTCCAATGCGCTCTGCTTAAAAGAAAATCACAGACCGATTATTGCATAGTTATATTTGTTATGGTATGTTGCATTGATTCAAACAATTCTCACAGTAGAAGAAACCATTGATAGTGTAAATTAACGGGTCAAACTTGAGTAAAGGTCAAACTTGAGTACCAGCACAGGCTGATATTTCTTCTACACGGCAGTCCTGGACGAGCTGTGCACCCGCGCAACTTAGAGGGAACATTGGGTATGACGCTAAATTACTTGTTTATTGTTCTAATTATGTTGGTAACCAGTAAATAATAGCAATAAGGCACCTCAGGTGTTTGGGGTATATGGCCAATATACCACAGCTAAGGGCTGTATCCAGGCACTCCATATTGGCAATATACCACAACCCCCTCGAGCCTTTTTGCTTAAATATAACCATTATCTAGTTCTACAGGGCTTAGACAGCTGCCTTCATGGCTTAAACTCCTCATTATTATTTATCTTGTTCTACAGTATACAGAGCTGGCCAATGTGGTATTTTGGCCCAATGCTTTCCAATGAATGAGTCCAGTGGTCATGTGATGTCCGCAATAGACCACCATGCTGTATGGGAGGAGTGGTTTGTTTGCCGCCTAACTCTGGTATCTACACAGTCTTGTGCCATTGACCTTTTTCTTCATATATCCATTTAAAAAAAAAAAATTTAAAGGTCCAATGCAGCTGTTTTTATCTCAATATCAAATCATTTCTGGGTAACAATGAAGTACTTTACTGTGAATGTTTTCAATTAGAAATGGCCAAAATGGGCCTCCCGGGTGGCGCAGTGGTCTAAGGCACTGCATCGCAGTGTTTCTTTCCTCCGACACATGGTTTCCGGGCTGGATGTGCGTTGTGTCAAGAAGCAGTGCAGCTAGGTTGTGTTTCGAAGGACGCATGGCTCTTGACCTTCACCTCTCCCGAGTCCCTACGGGAGTTGCAGCGATGAGACAAGACTGACAAGACTGTTTTTTTGCCAAAATGAAACAAATAAAAATAGCTTCTTAGTCAAGAGCAGTATCTCAAGCAAGAAATTAGCTAGGCTCCCGAGTGGCGCAGCGGTCTAAGGTACTGGAGGCATCACTACAGACCTGAGTTCGAATCCGGGCTGTGACCAGGAAACCCATGATGCGGCGCACAATTGGCCCAGCGTCGGCAGAGTTTGGCCGGCCGGGATTTTCTTGTCCATTTGCACTCTAGCGACTCCTTGTGGTGGGCCGGGCGCCTGCAAGCTGACATCGGTTGCCAGCTGGACGGTGTTTCCTCAGACACATTGGGGCGGCTGGCATCCGGGTTAAGCGAGTAGTATGTCAAGAAGCAGTGCGGCTTGGCAGGGTTGTGTTTCGGAGGACACATTGCTCTCAACCGTCGCCTCTCCAGAGTCCGTAGGGGAGTTGCAGCGATGGGACAAGACTAACTACCAATTGGATATCATGAAATTGGGGAGATAAAAGGGTAAAAGTACATCAACAAACATAATTTAGCTAGGACTGTCTGGGAGTGGGAGAGGAAAACTGAAAATGAGCTGTTATTGGCAGAGAGGTTTAGAACTCTTTCTTATTGGTCTTTTAACTAATTTACCGCATGGTGATGTCACCATGTAAGGCCAAAACTCCCTACCAATTGTCTTTCTGGGCTGGACATCAGTTAAACTGCAATACCAAAGCTGTCCTCTGGGTACAGTCAAAAGTGTGCTACTACCAGAGTTGCCAAACCAGACAGATCAAAAGGTAATTCGGGAATAATCACATACCAGGCCTAATGTAGGAGAGAAACAGTCACATGCAGGAACCAGGACGCGATTATCTAATTTTAGCAACAAAGTCAAAAAATAATCTGTGATGATCAAGGGAACTCTGTATTTATCATGCACAGTGGCCTGCATCAACACAGACAGCAATGGAAAGTTACTACAGTTCAAGCTTTTAGAAATGATCCAGCCACCCCACAGACAGAACAGACACCGCCTTTAAAGCCCTTCCTGGTCCTTGTGAAATATCAGTGACTTATTACTCTGTTACAACAACAACCACCACATCAACTCTCCTCCAGCTACAATGGGATCAGGGGATGGGCTGACAGTGCAACGACAATTTATGGCGGGAGATACTAGCATAAATCAGGCTTCAATTCATTGCAATGGTTGGTTCTACGCCCCACTTTGACACAGCTCTGCAGTAGGATCAGGAGTATTTCCTGGGCCCTAACAAGAAAACACAGCTCTGCTTTGCGAGCCTTAACACAAACATGTACAAACAATGGCATCAGCCTCTCTCTGACCTAACTAATATTGTTTCATGGTGGTGCACACCCTGTAATCAGTTAAATCAACGGAGCAGTCCACAGAATTACTTCATGGTCCGTCTATCATTCGACTAGTATCAACGATAGGCCTATTTCATTTTCTATTTCATCAATGACAAAGGCTTATAGCATAATATGTTGTGTTTGTAATAAAACACATTCAATGCAAGCCCCCTCTGGCATTTGTCCTATGTTCATATTGTAGTGTAGGATATGGCTTTTAGGAAGCCAAGACATTCTCATCTGGATGGACCTACAGACAAACATGGATTCATGAACATGAGAATGCACACAGGCAACATAGGAGAGAGTGGAGTAAGTTGAGACACACCTTGTTTCTAGGAAACAATACACAAAATGAATCATGTGAGCAAATATTTAGGAAGATAATCATTTCATGGAGTCTTTGAAGGAATAAACCACATGGAAAAAGTGGTAAGCAAGTTAAGTCCAGCAAACTGATTTTCACTAAATCAAATTCAGTTTGTGTTATAGGTTTTATGATGTCTGTATCTAAACCAAAGTAGATTGTTTTACACATCAGTTGGGGTGTTTATAAGCTACAATATGAGGTCCTAAACCTAGCATGAAAGTACACCCTTGTAGCTCTGTGGGACAATATTATAGTTTTATTTATAGTCAAAATGTTTGCCTTGGGGTAAATTGAGCCAATTGCCACCATACAAATTATGTTAACATTTTGTCCGTTTCATGCATAATATGCATAGTATTTTTGGCAATACGTCATGTATATGAACTGTATATGAAGATAGTGCAGCCAAGAAAGTGAGCAAAAGTCAATTTGAGCAGTAGCAAGGGATGAATAAAGACTGAATGACACTGAAGAGGTACATTGACAAAAAATAAAATGAACATGTATCTGTGCGAAAGAGAGGCTATGAGAGAGTAGCAGAGGAACATGAGGTCTTATCTGATGACAGAGTCTGAGCTTGCTAAACATCAAGAATCTCGTGGACCAGTTTTATGGGTTTAGTAGTCTCAAATGCAGAGAACTTGCCTACGAATTGGCACATCGAAACAACATCACTGTCCCAGACAACTGGTCAAGAAATGGAAGGGTAAGTTATTGTGATAACTCTGCATTTAGATATATTCAGACTGATACAGTGGATGTGAAATTTTACAGTATATCAACTGCAAACCCACTGTATATTTGTATATCCACTGCTCATCCTCTTACAACTAGGTAGAGTTGTATGTATGTATGTAAGTAAACTTTGTTTAAACTCTAGCTGTCCGTCTCTAAATGTTGTTTGTTACTAGCAGCACCATATTGCCAGGTAAAGTTCTGGTTTGTGCAAATGATCTTGGCAAAAGGTGATTTTGATATTTAACAGAGAGATCTACAGTAACAGTCAAAAGTTTGGACACCTACTTATTTAAGGGTTTTTCTTTATTCTTACTATTTTCTACATTGTAGAATAACAGTGAAGACATCAAAACTATTAAATAACATGTATGGAATCATGTAGTAACCAAAAGGTGTTCAATCAAAATATATTTTATATTTGAGATTATTCAAAGTAGCCACCATTTGCCTTAATGATAGCTTTGCACACATCTGGCGCACTCAACCAGCTTCACCTGGAATGGTTTTACAAAACTGTTGTTTACATGAATTCTGATTATTTCCAGGGATACACAACATCCTAAAATATATTTAGAGATCTTTCCCTTGACATAGTGATGCTGAATGTAAAAAATTTCTCAACTTATCCCACTCTCCCCTAGACGGATGAACATGCACACAGACACACAGTAGCACACACAGATAAATCTCTCCCTGGAGCCTTTAATGGCATTGAGAGCGTGGGGTTGAACTTTCACACAGAGAGGCAGAGGAGAGATATAGGCAGCATAGAGGGAGGCAGATGGAGAGGCAGCGTAGATAGAGTGAGGGAGAGAGAGAGAGAGGCAGAGAGAGCAGAAGGTGTGAGAAAAAAAAGGTACTTTTGAGGATTTATTAGGCAGAGAATGAAGATAAGTGTGGAAGTAGAAGGGCCAATATGGCCTGGGCCCTAGAATTCTCCAGGGGGGAGCTTTTAGCAGGACACAATGTTTAGGAAAGTTCCAACAGAAATACTCTATGTAGCCTAATGTAAAACAAACAAGGAACCATGTTGGCTGTATTCATGGCATTTCTATCTGCAACGTTACAACAAAGTTTAGAAACTAAACGTGGCCCACTTCAGGTCAAGTGATCAGGTCAAATAAAATAAAATTGTCACATGATTCGTAAACAACTGGTGTAGACTAACAGTGACATGCTTACTTATGGGCCCCTCGAAAAAAATGCAGAGAGAAAAATAGAAAGATATTGACACAGGGAATAAATACACAATGAGTAATAACTTGGCTATATACACGGAGCACCAGTACCGAGTTGATGTGCATGGGTACAATGTTATTGAGGTAGATATGTACATATGGGTAAGGGTAAAGTCAGTTGGCAACAGGATAGATAAAAAGCAGTAGCAGCATCGTATGTGATGAGTAAAAAGAGTTACTGCAAAGGGGAGGTCAATGCAGATGGTTTGGGTAGGTATTTAGCAATCTTATGGCTTGAAGCTGTTCAGGCTCCTGTTGTACTACCCTCTGCAGTGCCTTGCAGTCGGATGCCAAGCAGTTGCCTAACCAAGCGGTGATGCCGCCAGTCAAGATGCTCTCAATAGTGCAGCTGAAGAACTTATTGAGGATCTGTGGGCCCATGCCAAATCTGTTCAGCCTCTTTAGGGGAAGAGACATTGTCGTGCCATTTTCACAACAGTGTTGGTGTGTGTGCCCCATGTCAATTCCTTAATGATGTGGACACCAAGGAACTTGAAGCTCTCGATCCGCTCCTCTAAAGCCCTGTCGATGTGGATAGGGGTGTGCTTGGCCCTCCGTTTCCTGTAGTCAGTTAATTTTTTTTGTTGTTGTTGATATTGATGTAAAGGTTTTTATCCTGGCACCACACTGCCAAGTCACTGACCTCCTCCCTATAGGCGGTCTCATCGCCATTGATCATGCCTACCACCGTCGTGTCAACTTTAGCAAACTTAATGATGGTGCTCGAGTCGTGCTCGGCCACGCAGTCATGGGTGAACATGGAGTAGAGGGGACTTAGCACGCACCCCTGAGGGGCTTCCATGTTGAGGGTCAGTGTGTGTGTTGTAGCCTACCCTCACCAGCTGGGGGCGGCCCGTCAAGATCCAGTTGCAGAGGGAGGAGTTCAGCCCCAGGGTCCTAAGCTTAGTGATGAGTTTGGAATGTACTATGGTGTTGAACGCTGAGCTGTAGTCAATGAACAACATTCTCACATACAGTGCCTTCGGAAAGTATTCAGACATCTTTACTTTTTCCATATACGTTACAGCCTTATTTTAAAATTGATTAAATAAATAAAAATCTAGTCTATACACAATACCCGATAAAGACTAAGTAAAAACAGGTTTTTAGGAATGTTGGCAAAAATAAAAAACAGATACCTTATTTACATAAGTATTCAGACCCTTTGCTATAAGACTCAAAATTGAACTCAGGTTCATCCTGTTTCCATTGATCATCCTTGAGATGTTTCTACAACTTGATTGGTTGTAGAAACATGGTCCAGGTTGTCTGGGATGATGGTTTTGATGTGAGCCATGACCAGCCTTTCAAAGCATTTCATGGCTACACAGCAAATTGGTCAGTGTTACCGAGTGTTGATTTTTCAGTGTAACATTTCTAATGTCGATTCAGGGTTTAAATGAACACTCAGTGGTGTAAAAGTACCGCAATGTTGTCGTTAATAATAACCACTGTTGTGTGTGAGAATGATTGTGTCAGTTGTACTCTCCACAGAGTATAATACTCCCTTCAAAACCACACCCATCATTATCATATTTCCCAGCATGCTCTACTGAAGTTAGTTTTTGGGGGATTGTTTTTAATATCTGTGTTTTCGCATGTACATTGATTGATTGATTAATCTCATGCTACACAAGCATACATAACAGAATGATTTCTAAACTAATCCAATCAGCTAGTTACATTTATTGCACCTGTTACTGAAATGTGTGATCCAGTTTAAATGGTTTAGGTAGTCTCCTTGATCAATGTCAGTCATTCTGAATGTAGGTTGCTGATGAAAAGTTCCAACAGTTGGATGTCCTAACTCTGGATGTATTCCAATTAGAATTACACAGCGCTTGGCAAACAAAAAATGTGCCCTACAGGCCTGATGTGGCCTGTAAACCATGATGTTCCTAGCACCACTGTGTCAAGGTAAAACTCATCCATCAAAGTAAGTGATAACATATGTATTGTCATATGTATTGTCAAACAGTTTTATTTTAATGATAACATTCGTTTACAGTAGGAACTCACTTGGTGAATTGCACAGGACTAAAAAAGAACAAATGTAACAATCATGTCACTGTCACTAACACATACAGTCATGGGTGGAAACTCTACAATTCACTTGAAAAGGCAAGGGACACTGGGAAATTATATTGGGGGTGTGGCTTGATGGGGACAGTGTGTGGAAGTGTGGTACCAGTTTAAGTGGTCTATGGTTATGTAAATTAAAATGAAAAAAGACCACTACTAGTGCTGAAGTATATAACTTGCTTATATAACAGCATGTGACAATAACGATTTAGAAATACTATTGTAATGTCCATAACCTAACACCTAACATCTTGTCAAGCGATAAGGACCTTTATGTGTTGGTTCAAAATACTATATGAGGTGTTATTACATAACACCGTTGGTGCAAACTATACACACTTCCTGAAGTTAAAAATACTATACAAATCAAATGTATTTATATAGCCCTTCGTACATCAGCTGATATCTCAAAGTGCTGTACAGAAAACCCAGCCTAAAACCCCAAAAAGCAAGCAATGCAGGTGTAGAAGCACGGTGGCTAGGAAAAACTCCCTAGAAAGGCCAAAACCTAGGAAGAAACGTAGAGAGGAACCAGGCTATGTGGGGTGGCCAGTCCTCTTCTGGCTGGTTGTTATTGCATACAAGTTGTTATTGCATAACACCATTGGTGTAAACTATATACACTTCCTAAAGTTAAAAATACTATACAAGGTGTTATTGCACAACACCATTGGCGTAAACTATATACACTTCCTAGTAGTGATGTTACAGTTGATACTGGAGCTCCAAGGCATGCGCTGAAATCACTAAGAGGCTAACTTCAAAGCAGTGTGCCGATGCGTGTCACTTTATCAGAGGTACGTCATCAATGACATCCAAAGCTTTGTTTGATCACATGCCTTTTCAAACTGTGTGTTACAAAATGCGAGATCCCACTGATTTTGCAGAGGTTCCAATGCTTTCTTCAATTCCAAGCTGCTTTCAAACACCGACCTCTACTAGACACCATACTTACAAATCTAGTTAGGATTTTCTATGAAGTTTTACCTGACGGGTAGTTTAGCAGGTAGTGTGTGGAACTATGGAACATTCAGGGACGCGAGGGTGAATTATGTGAAACCACACTTTCTGCACTGTTGTTCAAATAATTAGCTTTATTTAGTATAAACTTCTGTTTTAAGCATCCTAAATAATGCCATAGATTCAGTAAAAAAATAAAAATAGTAGGCAAAAAAGGGAATTGTGATCGAATCAACAAAATATTAGCCACTTTCAACGCAACATACCGAAACAAAACTAACTATGCAAGACTTCTTATGCAAAACTAACTATGCAAGAGATTTTGTTGTAGGCAGAATGCATCAGAGTAGGATTCTATTGCATTGACATGCAGGACTCAGCCATACTCTACACAGACCGGCGCGGCATAACCAAGATGTGCTTGTTTTGAGATCAAAGCGAGAGCTGCATGTAGCATGTGTGCACATTTGTTAATATTTTTTTTTTTACCTTTATTTAACCAGGTAGGCAAGTTGAGAACAAGTTCTCATTTACAATTGCGACCTGGCCAAGATAAAGCAAAGCAGTTCGACAGATAAAACGACACAGAGTTACACATGGAGTAAAAACAAACATACAGTCAATAATGCAGTATAAACAAGTCTATATACAATGTGAGCAAATGAGGTGAGAAGGGAGGTAAAGGCAAAAAAGGCCATGATGGCAAAGTAAATACAATATAGCAAGTAAAATACTATATATATACTATATAATAATATCTTTTGATAGTTAGTGAGTTGTTAGCCCAGTTATAGATCATTTGTAGTCAGCAATGGGGGAGTGATTGCTTCCTACAAGAGCACAAAACCTGTACATTTCTAGACATCTTTGAAAAGCTAGTCAGGTAAAAAGTGTATTTTTTTGTCTTAAAAGGGGCAGTGTTGCATTTTGATACAGGCTTGAATAGCTAAGTAGCCAATAGGCAGGGGTTGGATAATGTCTGATTCTCTGTAATAATTGTATGGGAATAAAAATGCATTTTATTTTGTAAAGTGTTTTTTTGTTGTTGCATCAAACAACATTTTCAGTCACCTCATTGTCTGAATGAGTGGATAAACAGGTTAATTTCAAGCCCTGCATGTTTTTTTCAGAAGTCAAGGAATTTAAGCATACATTGATCACCACACATTAGCTGCTATTGTCGGCTGAATGATAGAACATCTATTTCCATGTTAAAATGTTATGGGATGCATTTTATCCATTGTTTTTTATTGCAGGCCACTCTGGTAGGCCTACATTATGATCAAATGGCCACAGTAGCCTACTTGACCAGTGTCTGAAACTGTAACTTAAAGAGGGTTCACAGTAAACATGCTGGAAGTTGAAAAGAATTTTCACAATGTTCAGGTTTGCACTCACTAAACCTGAAGTTTGCTCAGTACCGGAAAAAAACGAGGGAACATTGCTGTTAAGGTGTAACCCCATCAGCACTAAGCAGTGTTCATTTAACACTCATTATCATGGACCTGTATAGACAGTGGCCCAGTGTTAAATTTAACACTGTCAGGATTGATTTAACACTGGAGAATTTGCTATGTGCAGCTGTGAGTGATAGCGATAGTCATTTAGTCAAGTTACCTTGGGGTTCTTGGGCACAGGGACTAAGGTGGTCTGCTTGAAACATGCAGACATTCCAGACATGGTCAGGGAGAAGTTGAAAAAGTCAGTCACATGGTCCAGCCTGACTTGGATCAATACTGAAGAATAGAAGGTGGTGATGATGATGCTCCTGCTGCTAATGTCCTCATTAGAAGCATTCAGGTTCCATATAGATGCGGTAAAGAGGTCAAGTCGAACTAGACCAAAACAATGGAATTGCCATGGAAACACGTGGGAGAAAGGGCCGCGGGGGAAAGATCCCAAGGCTCCTCTTGCCCCCCAGCAAAATGTGCCTACATTTCATTGTTTATGTGTATTTCACACTATGTTGAGATAAAAATCTGAGTATAATGCTTGTATGGATGTCAACCCCAACACATGTTCATGTCATTGTTACCAATAAACTGCATTACAGTTAAAAATTACTGACCAGCTTATATGAACGGGAGTTAGCATTTAGCAGTCACTTCTTCTCAACCTGAAAAGGGACAACTTCTACATGTTATGTAGTGAAAAACAGCCAACTATATCTAAATCAAACTTAAATAACAACGTTCTGCACCTGTTACAATACATAAAACATGGCGGATTTGACAAAAATCCACTTTGTTAGATCAGATTTGTTGAATGTGCGCCAATCTGGTTAATGGAAGGTCTGAGCTTGTTTTGATGCCAGAACAGGGGTCTTGCATAATAGTGCAGTGTCATAATGACTGAGTCATGGGATAACATACAGCATCAGCTGTTTAAATATGGAGATAGAAATGGTATACTGTGTAGTCAGACAACAGCAGAAGAAAGTTTACCTATTCAACTGCCAACATTGTAATGCTTTTTACCATTGTTGGACACTCAGTGAAAACCAGCTTGTGCACTCACACTCCAGCCTACATACAGCATGTGTCCAGTCTGAAATTGATGGTCATGTTCATGCTGCGCCCTTGATATGGGACAACAAATTGATTGTTCATAGAGAAATAGCCAAGCCTTCTGGAAGCGAAATCTGACAGTCCCACATATGGAAGAAACAGACCTTATATGGCTCTTCTAACAGTGTCAGTAAATTAAACTGAGTCTGTAGCTGTATAAGTATTAACAAAGAATGCTGTTTTCTCTCATGCCACAGACAGACTACAGTTCACCAAGGCTTTCAGAATCCCACAGAACAGAAGTCAGTCCATTATTGGGATACACGTAGCCTAAAGGAGCCTAATGTTACTCCTTATAGTCCAAGGACCGTACGCGTTCTGTTGAGTGGCCAATTGGCTCTGACAGCCAAAACAACCAAAAACTCCATCTAAACGTGAATTGATTCTCAATTGCGTTACCGTTATAGAAACATAAAGCCCTTATCACATCAAAATTATTTCACGAATACAAAATACACACTTAGTGTACACTGTTTTAAGAGGTTTTACAGTTGCAGCCGACAATATATTTTTTATAACAACACGTTTGTGGCCGTCTTCTATTTGCACACAGTTCTTCGGAGAAACAGATGGCTAATTAGCACAGGTAGCTACGCCTCTGTTTTACACAAGTAAGTGCTGTAACATGGGAATATGGCTGTGTGGGAACCCTAGCCCTAATAAGTAAGTGCTGTAACATGGGAATATGGCTGTGTGGGAACCCTAGCCCTAATAAGGTGTAGTAATTTAACCCTTTTTTAATGATTATTTCTCAATGACTGGAAATATACATTCCATTTGTTTCCAAAACCGGGCTCTTAACAAAACTCTCCCTGCCAGAAGATACTATCGTCAAGGCATCTACGAATGGGTTAGGCTATGTGCAGTACTCAGCAATTAAATGCTTGCATCTGACAGGAGGTTTATGGTGACACATGGTTCAATATATAGGCCTAAGAATCATAGCATTCTATGACAAGGATTGGGCTTTAAAATACAAAGCCACATGTAAATACCATTTTAAAGAACTTAGATTAGATAATACGTTCCCAAGGGTAAAGCCTCCCCTACATAAACACTATTATGGTACACATTCACACACCCCACTTCTCCAGTCCTGCAGATGTCAGTTCAGGGCTTAGCAAACTAAACCACTCCATGGTGAAGGACAGGGCGGCGCACAATTAGCCCAGCGTCGTTAGTGTTTGGCCGGGGTAGGCCGTCTTGTAAATAATAATTTGTTCTAAACCGACTTGCCTAGTTAAATAAAGGTAATATATATATATATTAATATATATATTTAGAAAACGGAGTGGCGCAGAGACCAAGTTTTGTGTAATCTAGCTCCAACCACATCGGTTCGACAAGGTCAATATTTTAAAAAAATGTTTAAATGAAACGCCTACCTTGTACCGATGTTTGTCCTCTGTAGTTGTGTGGCTTTCTTTGCTAAAATCCATACTTTTCAATAAACGTTAATCAAATACAACCACTGACTGTTTCCTTGTTGAGATTCAATCGGCACATGCACATTTGCGCTGAGCAAACACTCAGAGGTTGTATTTGTTCACAAAAAAAATATGGATTTCAGCAAACAAAGAAAAGCATGCAACATAGGCACAAGGTAGGTGTTTCATCATTTCCATGTTTCGTTAATATTGAACTTGGCCGAATCGATGTAGTAGGAGCTAGATTTAATGTAGCATGATTCTCTTCTCCACTGTTGGTGGAGTCATCAGAAACTTCCATATTCAGGGCACTGCGTGATATGCTATTTGTGGATCAAATATGCGCAATGTATTTAATTTCCCAAAACATTGCCTCTCACATAGCATGTATTGCACAATATTTAAACGCATATTTAATCATGAAATAGACTAGCAAGATACATTTTGACTAACAGCTGTCATCACCACGATTCCACTAATAAAAACGCTACATGTACTAACATTGACTAACCAACCAATAGTCACTGACAGTTGACGGTTCACTAGCTAGACAGATTGCGATGCTACTTAGAGGGGCACTATGAACAGCGGTATTTGCGAACGCTGACAATATTCGTCTGTTGCTTCTAAAAAAGAAAATCGGTTGACATCGCTTTATTATTATTTGAAGAGTCGATATGGTTCTGTTGTTGTATGTAGACCTAGCCTACATGACAACCTTGTTTACTTCCTCTGCCGCGCGCTAGCTAGCCGACGCACTAGGCAGTATGTCCTCGTTGAAACTCCCTCATCGCATCCATCATGAAATTATACATGTTACAACTCCATATGTGTTGAAACCCTACCTGTCCAGTCTTGCGTGGCTCGTGGTGGGCAGGAACCCCTCATAGTCCACGTTTGAAGGAGAGCTGCTCGTTGCCAGCGTTGTTTCGTTGTGTGCGTCTCTCCGCGGTGCTTGATGGCAATGAATGGAGTCACGTTTGGAGAGGCATGCAAGTCCTGTCCAACAGGACGGAGAGGATTTCAGACAGCGCAGATGCGCTACAACAGGCACGGGGTTATGTGAGCACTAGGTAAATTGAGTTTTTCACTAGCAGTAATGACTAATCTTTGAAAATACATTTTTTTTTTTTTTTTTAATATGGTTGGGTTCACATTAATCAAAAGATGACAGCCTATGTGGCAATAAGATCAGGGGTCACCACTTGTGTTGTGTTGAGTTGTGATGAGGTCAGCAAGAATGAGAACGTTCATAAACTCATAACATCTCTCTCTTTCTCACACACATTCACACAATTCATAGGACATTTTGTCATAGTTCAATGGAAAGGATTTCACATATTTAATTTCTTAGAAAGGGCTTGATTGTGCATTGCAATCTTCAATAAAATATCAGTACTTCCACAATACATCTTAGAAAGAATAATGATGCAAACTTTTTTCAAAAGCAGAATTCATTAAAAAGAAGAGAACGCTTGTGAAAGCAAGATATTTCTCCTCTCAGCTGGGATCTCTACAGCTGCACCCACTGCAAGAATCCAGCTCTGCAGAGAGGGCAGACATAATGATGAGTTGCAGAACATGACTGACCTGACAAAACCAGTGGCGATTTTAGCATGTAAATCTTGGTGGGGCAAACTCCCTCAATTTTGGGGGGGATGCATGCCAGCAAAGTCACAACACTAAACAATATATTAATTGCACTATAGCGGTGAGAAACAGTGCCCACAAACTGTTAGGGCCTACATAAAACTGTCCCAACAGCAGAGTCCCAACACCTTACCACCGCTACACCTGGCTATCAGCAGAGCCTTGTCTGGCAGCGAATCAGTTCATTCAGCCTCATTTACTGCCATTTAAAAAAAACAGCTGATATGGCTGACCTGCGTAAACAAACAAACAATTTTTTTTACAGCTTTTTTTCTCCCCAATTTCATGATATCCAATTGGTAATTACAGTCTTGTCCCATCACTGCAACTCCCGTAAAAGAGCCATGCGTCCTCCAAAACACGACCCTGCCAACCCACACTGCTTCTTGACACACTGCTCGCTTAACCCGGATGTGTCGGAGGAAACGCCATACAACTGGCAACCATGTCAGCATGCCCACGGCCCGCCACAAGAGTCACTAGAGCAGAGCGCGATGGGACAAGGACATCCGGCCGGCCAAATCCTCCCCTAACCTGGACTACACTGGGCTAATTGTGCGCTCATTTACAATGAGGGCTTACCCCGGCCAAACCCAGACAACGCTGGGTCAATTGTGCGCCGCCCTATGGGACTCCCAATCACTGCCAGATGTGATACAGCCTGGATTCGTACCAGGGACTGTAGTGACGCCTCTTGCACTGAGATGCAGTGCCTTAGACATCTGCGCCGCTCGGGAGCCCAAAATAAGAGGCAATCCGTAAGTTCAATTAAGACATTAATGAATGAGCTAGTACGGACGTAGTCAATATAACTTTGTTCGGCACTTATGAAATGTACAGCGACAGAATTCAGGTCATGGGCCATTCTTACAGTATTCTCCCTGTACACCAAGTCAGAACCAAAGGATTAGTAAAGGGAGCATATAAGCAGACCATGAAAGCTCTTACAAAGGCTGCATGTGCACCACCAAGTCAGAACAGTAGGCAAAATTATGAAGGGAAAAGGGACCAAATTATTAGGTTGAGGCACATGGGCTACTAAAAGCTTACTACACAACATACTTAGTATTACTTTCTTAGCTATAGTATACATATCTCCTGGCATATTAGATCATTTATGCAGCAGCATACAATACATTTTTTGGACCTTGTGCTGTGCTCACTTGAACTGGAAGGTGGTGCGGCAGTCCTTCCTCTGCAAATTTTGTCATCAAAGTCTGGCATTCTCTGGATTTATGGTGCTTTTGAGATAGCTGGGAACTCATTAAAAAATACGGTTGAATCATGATGTCAGTGATCTTCAGGTCGGAGCTCTAGAAAAAGGCCTGAGTTCCTGACTTGCAATTCCGAGTTGGATGACCGTTCAAAACGTATTTTCCCAGTTGGAGCTAGTTTTTTTCCCAGAGAAACCAGTTGTTTTGAACTCACTGAAGTCTGAGATTTCTCATTTCCCAGTTGATTCGAGCGCAGCAGACATCATGCTGTATTAACGGCATGGTCAATGTTGTAATGTTTGTCCTTTTAAGCTTGGAAAAGAGACCCTTAAACCCAGACTTGGACCACACACCCACTCCACTGAATAGCAGGCTAGTGATTGCTTTGCAATGCTTGCAGTTAGCCTCTGATTCCTTGCAAACCCCTCATTGTTGATTTCCGACTAGTGTAAGGTTTATGTCCAATGGCCGAAGAGCACCGATGCGTTTTACCTATAATTTCTCTTCATGTGGCACGGATTGAAAATAATTGTCCAGTATATTGTTGACTTGATTCATGATGATGACTGCTAGCTTAGATTTTGAAAGTATGATGTTGACATGATCAGTCCAATCAAAGCTACTGATATGTGATTTGACGTCATTTTATCTGGCCAATGACCTTGAGCCTTCTTGGATGGGCACTTCTAATGTAACTCTATAGCAGCACCCAAGGGGCTTGAATTTGAGCTCTACTCGTAGATTTTTGCGGTGACGTGTCCCCATGAGTGAGCCAATCACGGCGCAACTAGAGAACATTACCAACCCCTAAGCTCTATATTTTCCGCTGGTTGCCCCACCATCACAGAAAGCACAGAGCCAGGCTGAAACACCTGCATTTTGGAGGCGCTTTACTCAAGAAAGCAAAAAAGAGACCAAGTTTGTTTGTAGCTTTATTAACTCAATTATTATTTTACATTGTTTGCAAACATGTGTGACATGTATTAATGCCAAAATAACATGAAAAACAGGCAACAAAAAGCTTAACAGGTGGGGCTCTGCCCTGAATGACAGGTCACCACTGCGTCACAGACTGTGGATGAGATGAGATAGAGAGAGATACAGATCAGTTCAGACTACAGCAGAAGGTGAGCCCACCTATCATACGTGCACACAGACACCATTGTACTAACCACACATCAAATTCACCATGTATTGGAAATTGTCTACAACTGTCATTGACATGCCACAGTCATATTCTCTCACTGATCGAAAGCTCTTTCTGATCATCTCAGTGCCCCTCTAGGAGGAGGGTGTGTCTGTCCTTCATATCCTCCTCGTTTAGCCCCGCCTTCCTGAGCAGCTTCCTCAGAGCAGGGTCCAGCTCACTAGACTGCACACAGATGAGGATGTTACAATACAATAACATTGATAACTGTGATATAACAGACATATAAATGTGATCATAATGCAGTATCATAATGTTAATGGTTGTGTTAAAACAATAATGTTGCAGGTGCTGTACTCACACTGAGGCCTTGCTCTGGGCCCACTCCCACCTGGGACTACCGTCTGGATAAGAGACAAGATTAAATCAGTCAGACAGCCATTTATATTTTCTTCCATTCTAATGCAGCATCATAAAATGTATCTAATAATGAATTATCTGGGTCTGTCTGAGCTCCAGTGTGCTGATGTTGGCCTATATATTTCTCGTTCTGACACATCTGGAGATGGAGTGCTGATCCCAGATCTGCTCTGTTCCTGTTCACACAAACAGTCCACACTGTCAGTACGGTTCAGCTGAGTCTGCCCACTAGCTCTGTTTGAGAAAGAGAGGGAGAGGAAGAGAGACAGCAAGAGATAAAGAGTAAAATAAAGTGTTATGGGGAGAAAATGAGAAAGAGTGACGTGAGACAGCGAGATCGGGGAAGAGGAGACGAGGGGAGAAAGAGAAGAGGACTGGCCTGCCTGAAGCTGAGAGAACTAATTATATTGTAAATGTGATGTGACGTGTGTGTGTGTGTGTGTGTGTGTGTGTGTGTGTGTGTGTGTGTGTGTGTGTGTGTGTGTGTGTGTGTGTGTGTGTGTGTGTGTGTAGGATTGTGTTTGATAAGGGGTGAACTTGGAGCATGTCACTTACATTTGCAGGGAAGGTGTGGCAGTAGGGGCAGATGCAGAGTAACAAAATGGAACATACAGTTCCTGTTCCCATAGCAACTCAGCTCTCTGGTATATTAAAGGAGAAAGAGATTAGAGAATTAAGTGTGGTTAAAATGAGTCATCAGTAATTTACAAAAGAAAAACATCCACACCCTTTACAACAAAGCCTATTGTTTTTTAAGGAACATGCAAGCTCATGGTGACTGGTAAGACATAAGAAGACTATGTTACGTTCCCCAGTTTCTGTGTTGTTGTGGGTTTGTATGTATGTGTGTGTGTATTTCAGGAAATGGAATCTTGTATTCTTCAAGCAGCTGATTGGTCGGCCCCATCGATGATTGGCGCTCTGAACCCTCCCTCTAGTCAGGGGAAACAACTTTCTTCAATTACCAACTCCTTCTACAGCTGGATAAAAGCCAGTGATCCTTGGTCAGGAGGAGAGAGCTTCTTTGATGTCCTGTGTTGGTTGTTAGTCTGTGAAAGTTTTGTTGAAGTATTTTGTAGCTGCTTCTCCTGTATGTGTAGGCCAATAGGGCTTAGTGTTTTTGATTATTGAAATTGTTCACTTCCAGTTAGTAATTATTCTGTTTTATTTGTTCCTGGGGGGGGGGGGGGGGGGGGGGGAATGCACCTTTGGAGTGTTTAGGCAAGAGGCCTGCGGGCATACATAAACTGTAGTATTTACTGTCTGCACACTAGGCAAGACCTGGGCGGACCACCCCCTGTATTTTGGTTAGCTCGCCAGGAGGTGCTAAAAGATTAGATAAGTAGTGGGTAGGTAGGAGAGGGGACTATTTAACTTTTACTTTATTTTCTTTAGTTCTGTCCAGCCCCTTTTCCCCACATTTCTGTGTTAGGAATAATAAATTCACTGTAAATGGTCATTTTTTTCTGTCTCTGTTGTCCTTCCCCTGCACCTACGATCACATACCTTTTTCACTCCACGGGGAGTTGAGTTGTAGCAGGGTGTTGCGTTCCCTCTGCCCAGGGGGCGTACGTAACATAATGGGGGGCTCATCCGGGATTATTAAATCCACAGGATTGATTTAGAAATTAGGAAAATGGCTATATAAACCGACAAGGAGGTGAGGATCTGACAACTCCACAACCTACCCATCATCAAGCCTACTTTGAAGTGAGTAAAAATATTGCATTAGTCCTTCCATTTCGGAAGTTGATCCTTATTTCTCTGCGTTTGAGCATGTGGCCGCTGCGCTGCATTGGCCACTCAAGGTTTGGCCGCTCCTGTTGCAATCTAAATTGTCTGGAAAAGCCCAGGAAGTAATAGCCGCTTTCTCCCTGGAAGACAAGTTTACACTATACGATATAGTTAAAACAACCGTGTTGCGGGCTTATGAGTTGGTGCCTGAAGCTTAAAGGCAGCGCTTCAGGAACCACAAACCCTCTCACCGTACTTTTGTTGAGTTTGCTAGGGACAAAAAGTATGTTCAATCGCTGGTGTTCGGCCCGTTACGCTAACACCTTTGATATTCGGAAGTTGATGCTGTTGGAGGATTTTAAAAGCAACCTGCCTGAGAGTAGTAATTCATTGAAATGAACAGAAAGTGGCGACATTGGCCCAGGCAGCAGTGTTGGCAGATGAGTACGCTGGTGTGCCTCATTTTGAAAGCCTAACATCTTCAGTGCCTCGTTCGTTTTTTTTTTTTTTACTTCTACAACGACCCTAGCCTTCGCATGATTTCACCAAAAGGGTCACGTGATTGCGGACTGCCCAGTTTTGCCAAATAAACCGAAACAATCCCTGTCACCATCCCCTAAATTAAAAAGCGTGGGTTTTAGTACCGTCTTTGGCTCGTCCGTTGAACCGAGTTACTGATTCAG
This sequence comes from Oncorhynchus kisutch, assembly GCF_002021735.2. Classification (NCBI taxonomy): domain Eukaryota; kingdom Metazoa; phylum Chordata; class Actinopteri; order Salmoniformes; family Salmonidae; genus Oncorhynchus; species Oncorhynchus kisutch. The sequence continues at coordinate 34,740,996 of NC_034174.2, forward strand.
CATTTGGGAAACCGGATCCTATCTATGCTCTGTTTTATATCTGCTGGTTGTTTCCATACCTGTACCATTACACTGGGTCCACTTAGTGTCAGACTTGGTATCAGGACGTTTCCATGTTGGTGTAGTGTCAACACTGCCTGTAAAAGGAGTCCCATTGCTACTAGGGAACAATATCGCTGGTGGTAACGTAACTCCTGTGTTAGAAGTAGTAGACAACCCATAAATCAAAACTGCAGATGATAAATTGGTTCAAGCATTTCCCCATGTTTTTCCTGCTTGTGTTAACGAGGGCACAATCTCGCAAGCTGGGAGATGTGGTGATTGTGTAGTTCCATTTTTGAGAATGTTGAGGTAGCAGACAATGCATCGTATTCCTTCTGCAAGGCTGACGGTTTTTACCCCCGTAAAAACAACTAAGGCATGGGAAAGCAAAATCACGCCCCAATTACGTTACATTCTTTTGTCTGTCACCCCCGAGAAGGTGATTGAATGTCAAAAGGGAGACACCAGTCTTTGCAAGTGTTTTGCTTCGGTAATTTCCATTGAGGAAGCTAAAACTAGGGAGACCGCCTACTTTATGGAAGCAGGAGTTTTGATGTGTAAATGGGCAGCTCATAACAGTCAGTAACTGGAGTGAAGTGGTTCAAGTGGTTGTTCCTACACCGTTCTGACAGCAGGGGCTGTCACTCGTCCATGACCAGGTGTGGTCCAGACATTTGGAGATCACGAAGTCCTTCATAATTTTTTTTCTGGCCAGGTTTGAAGTCTGACATTGTCCAATTTTGTAAAACATGTCATGTATGTCAACTCACTGGGAAAGCGACTCAAACAGTTTCTTGTGCGCAGCTCTGCCCGATTCCTGTTGGGGGGGAACCGTTTGAATGATTGATAATTGATTGTGTAGGTCTGTTGCCAAAAACTAGGTCAGGTAACCAGTTCTAACTAACGATGTGCTGTGCTACTCGATACCCAGAGGCTATCCCTCTCCATACTATAACGGCTAAGACTGTGGTTAAGGCACTAGCGAAGTTCTTCTCTATGTTTTGACTCCCTAAAGTAATCCAAACTGATCAGGGAACAAAATGTATGTCAAAACTGTTCTCAAATGTGTTAGACTGTATTTCCCATCAGGTCTCCAGTCCGAATCATCCGGAGAGTCAAGGGGCCCTTGAATGCTGGCATCAGACGCTTAAGGCGACTCTACGCAAGTATTGCATGGATACCAATACCGATTGGGATGGGGGTGGGTGCCCTTTGTCTTATTTGCTATCAGGGAAACAATACAAGAGTCATTATGCTTCAGCCCTGCTGACCTTGTGTTTGAACACACCCCATGGGGTCCGCTAAAAGGATATGCTCCTTCAAAACTATCTCCTACACCCAGTAGCGCCCCTAAAAATGTGTTGGATTATGTCAGAAAAGATGCGGGAGAGACTGAGCGCCGCATGTGCGTTGGCACAAAAGTCTCTCTCTTTGTCTCAAACACATGAAATTACATGACAAAGAGGCTGTTGGCCGTTCTTTTGCACAAGGGGATCCAGTTTTGGTTTTGGTTCCCATCCCTGGCTCATCTGTCAGAACGTATTTAAAAAAAAATGGTTTTTACATTTTATTATTATACCCCATTTTCTCCACAAATTCATGGTATCCAATTGTTAGTAGTTACTATCTTGTCTCATCTCTACAACTCCTGTACGGGCTCGGGAGAGACGAAGGTCGAAAGCCATGCGTCCTCCGAAACACAGCCCAACCAAGCCGCACTGCTTAACACAGCCGCGCATCCAACCCGGAAGCCAGCCGCAAAAATGTGTCGGAGGAAACACAGTGCACCTGGCGACCTGGTTAGCGTGCACTGCGCCCGGCCCGCCACAGGAGTTGCTAGTACGCGATGAGACAAGGATATCTCTACCGGCCAAACCCGGACGATTCTATGCCAATTGTGCGTCGCCCCATGGACCTCCCGATCGCGGCCGGCTGCGACAGAGCCTGGGCGCGAACCCATAGTCTCTGGTGGCACAGAGATGCTGTACCCTAGACCACTGCGCCACCTGGGAAGCCCTTTGGCCATATCTTGTGGAAAAGAAACTCTGTGACACCAATTATGTGATAAAAACCCTGGTTCGTAGGCGTTCTTCAGGTGTGTGTCATGTTAACATGCTGAAAGCATATTATATGCGTGACTCTCCAGACAGCTCCTCGGGTAAGCTGGTCCAGCCCGCCATCTCCATGCTGAAAAAGTTACCCTCTCAAATTGAACATTTGGATAATGTCCTATTAATAAATAGTTCTCAATGTGTTTCAGGACGTTCCAAGTCACACGTCCATCTTGGAACATGACGTGGATGTGGGGAACACTGCTCGTATACGTCAGCAACCATACCGGGTTAACGCTAAGAAAAGGGATGTAATGAAAAGTGAGGTAGCTTATTTATTACAGAATGAAATGGCAAAACCCAGTAACAGCTCTTGGAGTTCCCTGTGTATCCTCCTTCCTAAGCCTGACGGTAAGTCCTGCTTATGTACGGACTATGTACGGACTATCGTCGCATAAATGCCATTACAAACGGCTGAAGGTACCACGTTCATCTGTACAAACAATAGTACGCAAGTATAAACACCATGGGACCAAGCAGCCGTCATACCACTCAGGAAGGAGACTCGTTCTGTCTCCTAGAGATGAACGTACTTCGGAAAAGTGCAACTCAATCCCAGAACAACAGCGAAGGACCTTGTTATGATGCTGGAGGAAACAGGTACAAAAGTATCTATAGCCACAGGAAAAACTAGTCCTATATCGAGGCCGCTTAGCAAGGAAGAAGCCACTGCTCCAAAACCGCCATAAAGCCAGACTATGGTTTGCAACTGCACATTGGGACAAAGATCATACTTTTTGGAGAAATGTCCTCTGGTCTGATGAGACAAAAATAGAACAGTTTGGCCATAATGACCATTATGTTTGGAGGAAAAAGGCGGAGGCTTGCAAGCTTAAGAACACCATCCCAACCATGAAGCACGGGACTGGCAGCATCATGTAGTGGGGGTGCTTTGCTGCAGGAGGGGCTGGTGCACTTCACAAAATAGATCAAATCAAATCAAATCAAATTTATTTATATAGCCCTTCGTACATCAGCTGATATCTCAAAGTGCTGTACAGAAACCCAGCCTAAAACCCCAAACAGCAAGCAATGCAGGTGTAGAAGCATCATAGGGTAGGAAAATTTATGTGGATATATTGAAGCAACATCTCAAGACATCCGTCAGGAAGTTAAAGCTTGGACGCAAATGGGTTTTCCAAATGGACAATGACCCCAAGCATACTTCCAAAGTTGTGGCAGAATGGCTTAAGGACAACAAAGTCAAGATATTGGAGTGGCCATCACAAAGCCCTGACCTCAATCCTATAGAAAATTTGTGGGCAGAACTGAAAAAGTGTGTGTGAGCAAGGAGGCCTACAAACCTGACTCGGTTACACCAGCTCTGTCAGAAGGAATGGACCAAAATTCACCCAACTTATTGTGGGAAGCTGGTGGAAGGCTACCCAAAACATTTGACCCAAGTTAAACAATTTAAAGGCAATGCTACCAAATACAAATTGAGTGTATGTAAACTTCTGACCCACTGGGAATGTGATGAAAGAAATACAAGCTGAAATAAATAATTCTCTCTACTATTATTCTGACATTTCACATTCTTAAAATAAAGTGGTGATCCTAACTGACCTAAAACAGGGAATTTTTACTCTGATTAAATGTCAGGAATTCTGATACTGAGTTTAAATGTGTTTGGTTAAGGTGTATGTAAACTTCCGACTTCAACTGTGTATATATTTTATTTTTTACTGCCGCAGCAGTAAGTTGTTGGCTGTAGTAGCCCTCAATCAATTGGAATACCAGGTTCACATGTTTGCCTTCAAGTTTACTATTTTTTTCAAAAACATAATCTATGGATTTATTTAGGTTTGCTTAAGACAAACTTATACTAAATAAATTATTTCAACGGTGAAAAAAGTGTGGTTTCAAAACAAAGTGTCTTCTATGTCTCCCATGCCCTCACGTCCCTGAATGTTCCCTACTCAACCTAATGAAACATTTGCTACAAAATCCTAACTAGATTTGTAATTAGTGTCCAGTGAAGGTCATGTTTGAAAGCAGCTTGGAATCTAAGAAAGCACCGGAACTACGGTGATTTAGTGGGATTTTGCAATACATGGTTTGAAAAAGCATGTGATCAAACAAAGCTTTGGCCGTCATTGTTTACGTACTTCTGATACATGAATCGGTACACTGCTTCGAAGTAAGCTGCTTAGCAATTTCGAAGCATGCGTCAGAGCTCCAGTATCAAACGTAACGTCACTTTTATTTAGGATAATACCATATGTATTTCATAAGGCCTTATTTTGAGGGCCCAGTTTTCCCTAATACAGGGGCCTGAAACTCATACACATCCCTTTGAACCAAAACCATGCCCATCATATTTCCCAGCATGCTGTATTGCAGGTTTATTTTTAGAATTGTTTTAATAGCTATGTTTGTGCATTTACATTGATTAATCTTATGCTACACAAAGATAAATACAATTTTTCTAAACTAATCTAATCAATTAGTTAGATCGCTGGAAGAATGTTCAGGCCTCGCTGTTGCTCAATGACTGACAAAACATTTGAAACCCTGATGTTCATCAAATGCAATTGCTGTCTTAAATGATTAACCAAGATCTAAAATGATCGTTAAAGAACCATAGGCTATGACGGTGATGTAAAGAGTGATGTAATGCATGATGTAAAAAAATTCTGGAAACTTAACAGTCTGTTTAGCTTGATATTTGTATTACTTTCATTCTTTTGATTGATAAATGTTAATGTTCATCATGTAAAAAAAAACTTAAATCATTAAGTATTTAATTCTAGGCTATTAAGATTCCTATCTGAAAGCCCTCCAAACCATGTGCTAATTATATTTAGACTAAACTAACTTCTAGTTTTTGGTTCTTCATCAAATAAATGTTTAAATTTTTTTTAAAACTTGCATTCAAATATTTGTTTTTCTGAGACCTGTATTTGAATATCAAAGGAAATAGTTACCTTTTAATTGATTCTCTATGTTTGACTACTTCAAGTATTTGAAAAGTTGGTCATTTCAAATAAACGACAAAATACAACAGTTTCTCTCTCACTTAAACAGTCACGCATACACATACAGAAATGTGCATGAGGAAGGGGAGGTACTGTACTCCATGTGAGACCACACCTTCATACATGACACATTCAGACCCAAACAACAAAGCAATACAAACTTCCTTAGAAACAAACATTTATTTCATGAAAATAATAGCAGTAAATAAACATGACATCTACAAAACAAAAGCAATTATATTATAGATCAGTCTGATTAACTGAGCTGGAAACTCGTATGTGCTGGTGACAGAACAAGTAAAGGACAGAGAAGAGCCTTATCTTTCTGATTACTGCCAACAGAGGGCAAATTGCTGCCATCTCAATCTTGGTGTGGTCCAATTAAACACTTATTTTGACCAATAACGAGAATAGTTTTCCTGACCACAAGATCTGATTAATTCCCGAAACAACTCGTGATCAGGACCCTGGTGAATATTGGTCCAAATAATGTCCTTAATATAACACTCCCTCTCCCTTCCCTCAAACTCTCACTGGCTGTTACAAACCATTGCTCCGACTACTCCTTCACCCCCTCCTCCCCCACCACCTCCCCCTCCTCCCCCCTCTCCCTCAGCCTGCCCAGCACCAGGTCTATTGCGTCTCTTATTGAGCAGCGGATTGTTGGACGTGTCCAGGTCTTTGATCTTCACCTGGTCATAGTCTACACGCATGGTGGCCAGGGCACTGGTCATCTCTTCCTGTAGGCAGACAGTACAGATACAGTGCTTTCAGAAATTATGCATACCCTTTGACTTATTCCACATTTTGTGTTACAGCCTGAATTCAAATTAAATATTTTTTTCACCCTTCCACACACAATACCAGATAATAACAAAGTGAAAACATGTTTTTAGAAATCTTTGCAAATTTATTGAAAGTTAAATACAGATATCTAATTTACTGTACATAAGTATTCACATCTCTGAGTCAATACATGTTAGAATCACCTTTGGCAACGATTACAGCTTTAAGAGGTTTGAATACCTGGATTGTACAATATTTGCACATTCTTTTAAAAATTCTTCAAGCTCTGTCAAGTTGGTTGTTGATCATTGCTAGACAGCCATTTTCAAGCCGATTTAAGTCCACTGTAACTAGGCCACTCAGGAACATTCAATGTCGTCTTGGTAAGCAACTCCAGTGTATATTTGGCCTTGTGTTTTAGGTTATTGTCCTGTTGTAAGATGAATTTGTCTCCCAGCAGACTGACCCAGGTTTTCCTCTAGGATTTAGCCTGTGCTTTGCTCCGTTTTCATTTATTTTCATCCTAAAAAAACTCCCTAGTCCTTTGCCGATGACAAGCATACCCATACCATGATGCAGTCAACCTCATGCTTGAAAATATGAAGAGTGGTAATCAGTGATGTGTTGTGTTGGATTTGCTCCAAACATAAAACGTTGTATTCAGAACATAAAGTTAATTTCTTTGCCACATTTGTTGCAGTTTTACTTTCGTGCCTTATTCCAAACCGGATGCATGTTTTGGAATATTTGTACAGGCTTTCTTTTCACTCTGTCATTTAGGTTAGTATTATGGAGTAACTACAATGTTGTTGAGACATCCTAAGTTTTCTATCACAGCCATAAAACTCCGCCAGACTCTCTGGCAACTGAGTTAGGAAGGATGCCTCTCTTTGTAGTGACTGGGTGTATTGATACACCATCCAAAGTTTAATTCATAAATTCACCATGCTCGAAGGGATATTCATTGTTAGTTTTTTTTACCCATCTACCAATAGGTGACCTTATTTGCGAGATATTGGAAAACCACTCTGGTCTTTGTGGTTAAATCTGTGTTTAAAATTCACTGCTCGACTGAGGGACATTACAATTATCTGTATGTGTGGAGTACAGAGACGAGTCATTCTAAAACCATGTTAAACACTATTATTGCACACAGAGTGAGTCCATGCAACTTGTTTTGTGACTTGTTTATTCCTGAACATATTTAGGCTTGCCATAAAGGCTTGAGTAGTTATTGACCAAAGACATTTCGGCTTTTCATTTTAAATTAATTTGTAAAAATGTATAAAAACATTAAATCCACTTTGAAATTAGGAGGTATTGTGTGTGTATGCAGTGACACAAAATCGAAATGTAACCCATTTAAAATTCAGTTTAACACAAAATGTGGAAAAAGTCAAGGGGTGTGAATACTTTCTGAAGGTGCAGTGTGGGTCTTGTAAATATAGTGTTTACCACCCCCTAATGGCTTCTTAGTTTTAGATTAAATTGGCCCATTGATATGCAGTTTTTCTTATTACCACAGTGTCCGTATTTTACAGTTCTCTAGTCTCACCTTGACATCGTCCCACAGTTCTCTGTCCTCTGTCAGAACACGGGACGTGTGCAGAGGAGTCGGAGGGACCACCATCGACTGCTGTAATGTCAACAAACACACACACACACACACACAGTGTAAATGAGTCATATTATCCACAGCACTCAGACATGCAGTAGTAATACTCACATTGATCCAAGGGTGGTTCATGAAGTGCCCGATGGTCATCCTCTCGTTAGGGTCTGTCTTCAGCAGCTGGTTGATCAGCTGTTTGGCTACAGAGGTAAAGGTCATAGGTCAACAAGCATAGTAAATAAAACATGATCAGGTAAACTAGTCAAGATGCTTATCAAAGGACCTACAAATCACAACCGTAGAAAAATCTGTCAAATATTTGGAACTTAGCAGAACATAGTTTGTCTTGCAGTGAAGCATCTCCCTCTACTATAGACCACCCCCAGTTTTCTGTCTCTAGTCTGACCTTCCTCAGACACCTCCGCCCACTCAGGGTTGGGGAACTTGTACTGGCCCATCCTGATCCTCTGTTTCATCCCTGGAGAGATGGCCTGGCCAGTGTTAGAGTAGAACGGAGGGAACCCACATAGCCTGGGGACACAGCACACTCTTCAACATGAGAATAGAGCAACTACAGCTACTGTATGCACTCCAACTGGACACTCATTGAACAGTCATTCATACTATATACAAGGAGGGAGAGAAGGAGAGGGGGAAAGCAAGTGGACCATGAGAAGCTTAGTGTTAAAAGAGGTAGTAGAGAGAAATGAGGGTGTAAATGAGGCCTAGGGGTGAACAGTAGGGGGAGTGAGAGTGAATGAGAGGCCTGTGACTTGATTCTCACACACAAACAGACACACTTACAGACACACTCACTGACACACTTATAGCACACAGACACACTAGGTACTCACAGGATGTACATGATCACGCCCAGAGACCACATGTCACACGACTTGTCATACTTCTCTGGACCAAGCACCTCGGGGGCTGATAGACAGACATTGAGACAGAGACCAAGAGACAACCAGTCAGGCAGACAGACAGGGACAATATGATGGGTAAAAGTCAACCATAATACTTTATAGCCTAAACACCATTCACATCCGGATAGTATACTACACCACTACTGGTGTAACAGACCCAACACTCACCAACATAGTAGGGGGTGTAACAGACCCAACACTCACCAACATAGTAGGGGGTGTAACAGGGTGTCTGGAGGGAGTTGTGGAGGGTGGTCTCCTTGGCAAAGCCAAAGTCAGTTAGTTTCAGAACGCAATTGGTCTCCTTGGTGGTGTACAGCAGATTTTCAGGCTGTTGCGTGTGTGTGTGTGTGTGTGGAGGGAGGGAGGGAGGTGTAAAAAAGAAAGCAATAAGTACATCACTAAAACCACCAGCGGTAAATACATGCCTGTCAGCGAGTGTCAGGTGAAAAATCAAATGATGTAAATGTGTGTCTAGGAGTAGAGTCTCACCTTGACATCTCTGTGAGCTATGTCCATGTGGTGGAGGTACTCGATGGCCGTGCCTATGTCCCTCATGATCTCCGCAGCCTCTGATTAAAAGCCATGACATATGAATCTGATTAACAAAATGCGCACAGCTATAGGGTCACTGTAAATAATTGAGCACTGTAAATAATACAACACAGTTCCCCATCATAATTCACCTCTCTCTGTGAACGCCTGGTCCCCTCTGGCCTGAATGTGACTGAACAGCTCCCCTCCTTCCATACTGAGCCAGGAACAACAACAAGAGAGACAGATCAGAGCTTCTCAACAAGAGAACAAAGCCATCAATTAAACAAGAACAGCATTGTCCCTTAGTAATTACCAGGCAATTACTGAGCCCAATCAACTAATTCTAAGCATAATGACCAAGAAAGAGAACTGGGACATATTTGATGTTTATGTAAACTTTCATTTGGCCAGGAGTTTTTCCTGACCACGTGACCTAACCAGGAAACATTCCTGGCCCTACTCATTAGTTACGGTTTTAAAGTCTGGCATGCTAGAAAATCTAAGAGGATTCATTACACAAATGCATTCTGGTCTATGTAGTCTCTATGGTCCTCACCACTCCATGATGATAAGCAGGCATTTCTTCCCCTGGTGCATGTTCTCATAAAGGCTGAGGATGTGAACGATGTATGGGCCCCCCGACACTCTCCAATGCAGCTCTACCTCCCGCCGCGCCTTAGGACAATCATACAGAATCTGCCCCCACAGAGAAGAAGGATGGGTATAGAAACAGAGACGAAGAGAGAGAACAATGGGCATGTTTAGGAAGCACATTTACTATGACTAGGTATGATGATGGATGCAGCATGCATCTGTAGTGGAACGTATGAATCTATGCAACATGTACAGTATCAGTCAAAATTTTGGACACACCTACTCATTCCAGGGTTTTTCTAAATTTTTTAGTATTTTCTACATTATAGAATAATAGTGAAGACGTCAAAACTATGAAATAACATATATGGAATCATGTAGTATCCAAAAAAGTGTCAAACAAATCAAAATATCTTGCTGTGACAAGGTAGGGTTGGTATACAGAAGATAGCTATTTGGTAAAGACCAAGTCTATATTATGGCAAGAACAGCTAAAATAAGAAAAGAGAAACAACAGTCCATCATTACCTTAAGACATGAAGGCCAGTGAATACGGAACATTTCAAGAACTTTAAACATTTCTTCAAGTGCAGTTACAAAAACCATCAAGCGCTATGATGAAACTGGGTCTCATGAGGACCGCCAGAGGAAAGGAAGACCCAGATTTACCTTTGCTGCAGAGGATAAGGTCATTAGAGTTATCAGCCTCAGATTGCAGCCCAACTAAATGATTCAGAGTTCAAGTTACAGACAACTGTTCAGAGGAGACTGCGTGAATCAGGCCGTCATGGTCGAATTGCTGCAAAGAAACCACTACTAAAGGACACCAATATGAAGAAGAGACTTGCTTGGGACAAGAAACACGAGCAATGGACATTGGACCGGTGGAAATCTGTCATTTGGTCTGATGAGTCCAAATTTGAGATTTTTGGTTCCAACAGTCGTGTCTTTGTGAGGACACAGAGTAGGTGAACGGATGATCTCCACATGTGGTTCCCACCGTGAAGCATGGAGGAGGGGGTGTGATGGTGTGGGGGTGCTTTGCTGGTGGCACTGTCAGTGATTTATTCAGAATTCAAGGCACACTTAACCAGCAAGGCTACCACAGTATTCTGCAGCGATACGCCATCCCATCTGGTTTGCGCTTAGTGGGACTATCATTTGTTTCTCAACAGGACAATGACCCAACACACCTCCCAGGCTGTGTAAGAACTAGTTGACCAAGACGGAGAGTGATGGAGTACTGCATTAGATGACCTGGCCTCCACAATCCCCCGACCTCAACCCAATTGAGATGGTTTGGGATGAGTTGGACTGCAGTGTGAAGGAAAAGCAGCCAACAAGTTCTCAGCATATTTGGGAACTCCTTCAATACTATTGGAATAGCATTGCTCATGAAGCTGGTTGAGAGAATGCCAAGAGTGTGCAAAACTGTCATCAAGGCAGAGGGTGGCTACTTTGAAGAATCTCAAAAATAAAATAAATGTTGATTTGCTTAACACTTTTTTGGTTACTACATGATTCCATATGTTATTTCATAATTTTGATATCTTCACTATTATTCTATAATGTAGAAAATAGTTTTAAAAAATAAAGAAACCCTGGAATAAGTAGGTGTGTCCAAATGTTTTGACTGGTACTCTCTATCCTGTGTGAGTGTGTTTTTGAGTGCATGTGTCCATGTTGTCTATAACCAATCACAGGTCTTGGAGGAATTGATCAAGGGTATAATAACAGCCTTAATCAGGTTAAAATCCCTGAATCTTAGTCCCACATCTCTCTCTCACCTCTCTTTGATACTTTCTCTCTCTCACACACACACACACACACACACACACACACACACACACACACACACACACACACACACACACACACACACACACACACACACACACACACACACACACACACACAGTCTCTTCATATTCTCATGTAAGTGAATCTATCATTACAAATAAAATCTGGACCTTTCATTCATATTAATTTGCTTGTCAGGACGATTCCCTCTAGAGCTTTTAAAATGAATGCTGCCTTTTATTAGTGCATTCAAAATCTGCCTTCAAAGTGTACCAGTAATAACAACCTTGCAATGTGATTGGATGTAAGGGTGGGAGGGATCCCCAGACACCACAGCCAGATAAACTAGCTTATCTTCTGTCTGTGACAGGATGCAGTGCATGGTGGGACAGGGAGGAGAGGGCAGGTTGAGATTAAACTGTTTATAGAGGAGTAACCTAATACTCTGCTGAAAACATTGTCCACAAATACTTGAAGAGCACACTTATGAAAGAATGTATACACTTGTGCCAGTACAACTGATCATACTCAACACATTTCATTGATCTATCTTTAGTCTACCTGGACAAAAAGAATAGGGACCTATTTTGGAGGTTGAGACTGTTCCATTGAAAACATATCCATAGGCTTTCTGTTATTGTTTTCTCAAGAATACTTCTGGTGACCCATTATTCAGGTTTTGAATTTGCATAACCTGTTGACCTAGCACTGTTTCCAAGTTGCTCACTATTCCAGTGGTTGAACTTCAAAGAACAGAAGAAAAACATTCCCCTCTGGGCACAGATGTCAATTCAATGTCTATTCTGCATTGGTTCAACGTCATTTCATTAAAATGACGTGGAAACAACGTTGATTTAACCAGTGTGTACCCAGTGGGTGACCACAGATCCCCCTAAGTCAAGAAAGGATAGATAGAACTTAGAGCACATGCCAAGGCATAACTTAAGGAAATGGATGGGGAACATCTGGTCCAGGTGGGTTGCATTCTGTGCAGGCTTTTGTTCCAGCCCAGCACGAACACACACCAGATTTGAGTTGAATCAGGTATGTGAGAGCTCGGTTGGAACAAAAGCCTGCACACCAGAGTAGATCCTCTCTAGATGGAACATAGAATCAGTCCAGACAGAGCATGTCATTGTCCATACAACATGACAATGACTACTGGCACTAACAACCTACCCTCTACGTAAGACACGGTCCCACACAGTACATCACTGTCTCTTCCCAGACTCATCCACTGTCTGTCTGGACAGGAGTAGTCGAGTTAGCTTAAAGCGCTGCACTGTTACCGCTGGTGGCTCCTCTCCAAACCCGGCTCACAGAGAGACAATTATCTATTGGTGATATTAGTGCTTAAGTGGACCTCTTTACAAGAGGAACAGGCACCAGTCAAAGAAACACACTCTCTCTCTGACTCTCTATATCCTCTTGTTTGTTGATACAGTAAATGTAGCAGAGGGAAGAAGTGGGACAGAATGTGACAACCTCTGTAACCTCTGCACACCAGATGCATGCTGTATACTGTAACCATGCCAAAATATGTCAATATGTCAATCAGTTTTTAGCATTATAATTGTGGATATATGTCCTCCTTCATACAACACCCCACATCAGACAAATTAAGTAATTCCAAATAAAGGAGTGATCCCATTGGGGAAAGTGAGCTGGACAACTGAATGCCAAAATGTGCGAGGGGCTGCCTTAATCAACATCCATGTCATCGGTGCCCAGGGAGCAGCTGTTGCAGGGGGGTTGGTTAACTGCTTTGCTCATGGGCAGAACGGCAGATTATTTGATCCAGCAACCTTTTGGTTACTATCCCAATGCTCTTAACTGCTAGGCTACCTGTCGCCCCTGGTATCAAACCGCAAAGAAGGATGAGAGATCTGTCTAGGAAGCGACTGTCTAAGATGGAGGAGTAGTGAATAATTGATGACTATTCTCCCTCTTATTGTCACTATTGTAAATACATCCTCAAGTTCCCTTTAATTTACATCAGAGGATAAGAAAAGAAAGCAAGCAAGACCTCAAATACTTGGTGCCACTTGGGTCTGGTGACTGATGGTCTCTCTCGCTCTCTTGCTCAAATTAAATTCAAGGTGCTTTATTGGCATGTGAAACATATTTTTACATTAACAAAGCAAGTGAAATGGATCACACACACACACACACACACACACACACACACACACACACACACACACACACACACACACACACACTACCTTGAGGGCACACTTCTCCCCTGTCTTCTTGCAGTAGCATTCCATCACCTTCCCACTGATACCCAGTCCTAGTACTTGAGTTGTTATTTTGTAGTCCTCTGTGACTGCATTGCGTTTGAACTCCAGTTTTGACTGGGCAGGCAGTTGGAAGAGTGTGGGGTCGCTAAGGGTGTCCCTGCCTGGGATGTGTAGAATGCTTCCACTCGGCGTCCCCTGGAGCTGAGGCTCGGATTGGTTGGCTGACTGCCTCTCTTCTCCGTTACCATTGTGTTGCATGATGTGTTTCTTGCGGTTCAATCCCACCCCCCTGCTCTCCACGGAAACAGACAGAGAGAGAGAGAGATGCAGTGGTGTCCCCTCCCCGTCCAATGTCCAGCAGCAGCCTCACGTTCCCTTTCTCCCCCCAGCTCCGAGACGAAATGGCAATTTTTCAGATTCCTTTCTCGATTTTACTTTCAATTATGAAGCAAAAATAGGCGAATTATTCCACAGTAGGCTTATTTCTTTCGAGGAATAGCTACCCTATAATAATATTGGCACATTGACCGAATAAGACGTTTTTGCATTGCATATCTAGAATAGTTAGTTATATGAAGCATTTTGAACTTCACTCTAAAAGAACATTCTAATTTGTGGTATAGTTAAATCTATTATGCTAAATTTGAGTTTGTATTAAAATAAATGGAACACAGGTAACGTTAAATGTGCAACAGCAAATACATTTGTACCTGATGTCCAGTTTAGTTGGAATTGACCAAAATGCGCATTACATTTCCTGTCAAATCAGCGGCCAAATTTTAAAAAAGATAACAGTCCTCGGTCCAGTTCCCTATCCTCTAAGTTATTATTCTTTCCGTTATTTTCCTCTCCGTTATTTTCCTCTCCTCTCCTGTGCCCTTATCTGGGGCTACACAAAACTCTTCAACTCCCCTTACGTCAGCGCAGCACGGCTCAAGTTTATTCACACGGCCCTCAACTCTTAAAGGAGCCGCCACACGCAAAGACGGGCGGCCAGTAGGGCATCCCACTGTGCACAAACATAAATTCATTGCCCATTTTAACTAGGCAAGTCAGTTAAGAACAAATTCTATTGACGCTGGGCCAATTGTGCACCACCCTATGGGACTCCCAATCACAGCCAGTTGTGACGCAGCCTGGAATTTAACAGGGTATGTAGCGACACCTCTAGCACTGAGATGCAGTGCCTTAGACCACTAAACCACTCGGGAGCCCTATTCCACATTGGTTCAAAGTACTTTTGAAACAGCGTTGATTTCAACCAGTGTGTAGGATGTGGCATAGACTTTTGTTTTAACAAAAAATTGAATAGGACTAAAAATGCTGGTCAGTCACAGAAGTAGTCTTTGTGGTATTAGACATTGTAACTGCATGTCATAACCCACGACATTATGTACTGCTTTATCTTCAGGACATTCTTGAGAGACGTTCATTAAAAACTACTCATCTAAAAAGATACACCTCTGACTGGACATTTACTGTATATTACATGGTGTCAGAAAATCGTGAGAGGCACACATCTCACAGCACATTCTCCAGTGTTATATCAACACTGAAAGAGTGGGACCATATACACACTGGAACCAGTGTTAAATTAATACACTGCTTAGTGTTAAACCTTATTCAGATATTTCCAAAGAGTGCCTTGCCTTTCGAGTGAATTGCAGAGTTACCAGAAATATTCTGTGCAATGGACTTATCAATAAATATATTAAAGTTATACAGTGCCTTGCGAAAGTATTCGGCCCCCTTGAACTTTGCGACCTTTTGCCACATTTCAGGCTTCAAACATAAAGATATAAAACTGTATTTTTTTGTGAAGAATCAACAAGTGGGACACAATCATGAAGTGGAACGACATTTATTGGATATTTCAAACTTTTTTAACAAATCAAAAACTGAAAAATTGGGCGTTGCAAAATTATTCAGCCCCTTTACTTTCAGTGCAGCAAACTCTCTCCAGAAGTTCAGTGAGGATCTCTGAATGATCCAATGTTGACCTAAATGACTAATGATGATAAATACAATCCACCTGTGTGTAATCAAGTCTCCGTATAAATGCACCTGCACTGTGATAGTCTCAGAGGTCCGTTAAAAGCGCAGAGAGCATCATGAAGAACAAGGAACACACCAGGCAGGTCCGAGATACTGTTGTGAAGAAGTTTAAAGCCGGATTTGGATACAAAAGGATTTCCCAAGCTTTAAACATCCCAAGGAGCACTGTGCAAGCGATAATATCGAAATGGAAGGATTATCAGACCACTGCAAATCTACAAAGACCTGGCCGTCCCTATAAACTTTCAGCTCATACAAGGAGAAGACTGATCAGAGATGCAGCCAAGAGGCCCATGATCACTCTAGATGAACTGCAGAGATCTACAGCTGAGGTGGGAGACTCTGTCCATAGGACAACAATCAGTCGTATACTGCACAAATCTGGCCTTTATGGAAGAGTGGCAAGAAGAAAGCCATTTCTTAAAGATATCCATAAAAAGTGTTGTTTAAAGTTTGCCACAAGCCACCTGGGAGACACACCAAACATGTGGAAGAAGGTGCTCTGGTCAGAATTTTTGGCAACAATGCAAAACGTTATGTTTGGCGTAAAAGCAACACAGCTCATCACCCTGAACACAACATCCCCACTGTCAAACATGGTGGTGGCAGCATCATGGTTTGGGCCTGCTTTTCTTCAGCAGGGACAGGGAAGATGGTTCAAATTGATGGGAAGATGGATGGAGCCAAATACAGGACCATTCTGGAAGAAAACCTGATGGAGTCTGCAAAAGACCTGAGACTGGGATGGAGATTTGTCTTCCAACAAGACAATGATCCAAAACATAAAGCAAAATCTACAATGGAATGGTTCAAAAATAAACATATCCAGGTGTTAGAATGGCCAAGTCAAAGTCCAGACCTGAATCCAATCGAGGATCTGTGGAAAGAACTGAAAACTGCTGTTGACAAATGCTCTCCATCCAACCTCACTGAGCTCGAGCTGTTTTGCAAGGAGGAATGGGAAAAAAATTCAGTCTCTCGATGTGCAAAACTGATAGAGACATACCCCAAGCGACTTACAGCTGTAATCGCAGCAAAAGGTGGCGCTACAAAGTATTAACTTAAGGGGGCTGAATAATTTTGCACACCCAATTTTTCAGTTTTTGATTTGTTAAAAAAGTTTGAAATATCCGATAAATGTCATTCCACTTCATGATTGTGTCCCACTTGTTGATTCTTCACAAAAAAATACAGTTTTATATCTTTATGTTTGAAGCCTGAAATGTGGCAAAAGGTCGCAAAGTTCAAGGGGGCCGAATACTTTCGCACGGCACTGTAACTTGAAAGGCCGCTCAGCAAGGAAGAAGCTACTGCTCCAAAACCACCATTAAAAAAGCCAGACTACGGTTTGCAACTGCACATGTGGACAAAGATCATACGTTTTGGAGAAATGTCCTCTGGTCTGATGAAACAAAAATAGAACTGTTTGGCCATAATGACCATAGTATTGTTTGGAGGAAAAAGGGGGAGGCTTGCAAGCCGAAGATAACCATCCTAACCGTGAAGCATGGGGGTGGCAGCATCATGTTGTAGGGGGTTCTTTGCTGCAGGAGGGACTGGGGCACTTCACAAAATAGATGGCTTCATACGGGAGGAAAATTAGTGGGATATATTGAAGCAACATCTTAAGACAATTTATGGGCAGAACTGAAAAAGTGTGTGCGAGCAAGGAGGCCTACACACCTGACTCGGTTACACCAGCTCTGTCAGGAGGAATGGGCCAACATTCACCCAACTTATTATGGGAAGCTTGTGGAAGTTAAAAAATGTAAAGGCAATGCTACCAAATACTAATTGAGTGTATGTTAAATTCTGACCCACTGGAATGTGATGAAAGAAATATTAGCTGAAATAAATCATTCTCTCTACTATTATTCTGACATTTCACATTCTTAAAAAAAGTGGTGATCCTAACTGACCTAAGACAGGGAATTTTTACTCTGATTAAATGTCAGGAACTGTGAAAAATGGAGTTTAAATGTATTTGGTTAAGGTGTATATAAACTACCGACTTCAACTGTATGTCAATTTTATTTATACATCTCCCTTTTGACATTTGTCTTAGTAGTGTCAACTTTTAATTAATTGGGCTAGCGTCGCAAGAGTCCCCACTATAAATCTTTCGGGCATACTTTGACTTATTAGGTGTGCTTGCAAAAAAAGCCACATACAAACATGATCTCTTTCTTGCATTCTTGAGTAAGGTATCTCCAAAATGCAGGTGTTTCAGCCAAGCTCAATGCTTTCTATGGTGGTAGGGCAGCCAGCGGAATATATGGAGTGTAGGGGTTGGTAAGGTTCTCTAGTTGCGCCGTGATTGGCTCAGTGTTCTGTCACTCATGGGGACACTACGTCGCCACAAAATCTATAAGCCCCCCTCCCCGCTTCTCATTCACCCAAATCCAGAGAGCTGATGTTCTGAAAGAGCTGCAAACTCTGGATCACTACAAATCAGCTGGGCTAGACAATCTAGACCCTCTCTTCCTAAAATTATCCGCCACCGTTGTTTGAACCCCTATTACTAGTCTGTTCAACCTCTCTTTCGTATCATCTGAGATTCCTAAAAATTGGAAAGCAGCCACGGTCAAGAGAGAGAAGAGGAGACATCTTAGACCCAAACTGTTACAGACCTAAACCCGTCCTGCACTGCCTTTCTAAAGTCTTCAAAAGCCAAGTGAACAAACAGATGACCGACCATTTCGAATCCCACCGTACCTTCTGCGCTATGCAATCTGGTTTCCGAGCTGGTCACGGGTGCACCTCAGCCACGCTCAAGTTCCTAAACGATATCATAACCGCCATCGATAAAAGACAGTACTGTGCAGCCGTCTTCATCGACCTGGCCAAGGCTTTCGACTCTGTCAAACTCCGACTCTCTTCTCTGTATACATCAATGATGTTGCTCTTGCTGCTGGTGATTCTCTGATACACCTCTACGCAGACGACACCATTCTGTATACTTCAGGCCCCTCTTTGGACACTGTGTTAACTAACCTCCAGGAGAGCTTCAATGCCATACAACTCTCCTTCCGTGGCCTCCAACTGCTCTTAAACGCAAGTAAAACTAAATGCATGCTATTCAACCGATCACTGCCCGCACCTGCTCGCCCGTCCAGCATTACTACGCTGGACGGCTCTGACAACTACAAATACCTAGGTGTCTGGTTAGACTGTGAACTCTCCTTCGTAAAAATAGACATACCCTCGGTAAACTGACCATCCTACCTATCCTCGACCTCTGATGTCATCTATAAAATAGCATCCAACACTCTACTCAACAAACTGGATGCAGTCTATCACAGTGCCATCCGTTTTGTCACCAAAGCCCCATACACTACCCACCATTGCGACCTGTACGCTCTCGTACACGACAGAGGAGCCTCTTAAAGAAGAAGAAGTTACAGGTCTGTGATAGCCAGAAATCTTGCCAGAAATCTTGCTTGTTTGTAGGTGACCAAATACTTATTTTCCACCAGAATTTGCAAATAAATTCATTAAAACTCCTACAATGTGATTGTCTGGATTTTTTTTCTAATTTTGTCTGTCATAGTTGAAGTGTACCTATGATGAAAATTATAGGCCTCATCTTTTTAAGTAGGAGAACTTGCACAATTGGTGGCTGACTAAATACTTTTTTGCCCCACTGTACCTCTGAGAGAAAATACACAGAGGCAGAACTCCACTCTTTCCTAGAGGGAATCTC
The DNA here is from genome assembly GCF_002021735.2 of Oncorhynchus kisutch. Lineage (NCBI taxonomy): Eukaryota > Metazoa > Chordata > Actinopteri > Salmoniformes > Salmonidae > Oncorhynchus > Oncorhynchus kisutch. The sequence continues at coordinate 34,760,383 of NC_034174.2, forward strand.
GCTAGCTAAACTATCAGAGACCGTCCAAGATCTCAACTCCCCCTTCACTCCTGAGGAGATCCTGGAGGCAATTACCTCCATGCCACCTAATAAGTCCCCAGGCCCAGATGGATTCCCCAGAGAGTTCTACAAAGCTTTTTGGCCCCAGCTAAGCCCTATCTTCATGCCAATGCTGGAGGATTTTTGCAAAAAGGCACAAGACAAGGGTGCTTGCTGTCCCCCCTGCTCTACTTGTTGGGGGCGGAGCCTCTGGCAGAGCTGATAAGGAGCAATCCAAGTATTATAAGTGTTTCTGCAGGTGGCCTGCAGCACAAGATTTCGCTTTACGCGGATGATGTCTTGCTCTACATATCTCCAACCCTGAGAAATCCCTCCCTCTCATTTTAGACACAATTGCTCAGTATGTCAAGTTTTCAGGTTATACGATCAATTTGAACAAATCCACTGTCTGCCCTCCCCCCTATTACACTCACCAGCTCTATGAAGACACTATGTCCTTTCCAATGGAAAACACAGGGCTTTCAATACCTCGGGATCTTCATAACACCAGATCTGAATAGCCTTTTCAAGGAAAATGATCTTCCACTCCTGGATCGAATCAAGAACGATCTCCAAACCTGGATCTCCCTCCCAATTAGCTTAGTAGGAAGAATTAATGTAATCCGTATGAACGTCCTCCCTAGACTGAACTATTTATTTCAGATGCTCCCATGCTCTCCCCCAGTTTCCTTTTTCAAAACAACTAACCAAAGCATCACCAAATTGATATGGGGCAATAAAAAACCTAGGATCAAGTTTTCCACTCAATCGAAACCTGAATCTAAGGGTGGTCTTGCCCTTCAATTGTACTACTGGTCTGCCCAAATCCGCAACATGCTAACATGGATCACAAACAGACAAGAGTCTACGTGGATTCAGATAGAAGCCCAATCCTGTGGTTCATTGACCTTAAGCTCAATTATATTCATTAATAACTTTAGTGAAGTGGGCAACATAGCCAAGCACCCTACTAGCGTGGAGGGACTGTAAGAAATACCTGGGCATTTCCTCCCAAATATGTTCTCACTCGCCTATAGTAGGCAACCCAGACTTGCCAAAAGCCCTGAGGGATGCCAACTTTAATCTTTGGCATACTCTAGGAATCAGGACCTTTTCAGACCTATTTAATCAGAAAACCACTACACTGAAATCCTTTCAATAGCTCTGCAGTGAATTCAATGTGCCAAGATCCCATTTTTCAAAAATATCTTCAAATTAGACATGCAATTTCCTCATTTACCTCCAAGAGGAGGTTTAGAACTCAGTTGAATGAAGTTGAAACCCTTCTTGTCACAGCACAATCCCATTAAAGGCAAAATATCTTACAACTATAGACTCCTTTCTGAGAAAGGAGGCTCCTCCTTTACTCCTTTGAAAATAATTTGGGAAAAGGACTTAGGTCTGACTATCAGTGATGAGTTATGGGCGGAGGTTTGCAACAGGGTATACTACACCTCTACTAATGTAAAAATGAAAGAATCTAATTACACATTTTATTACACTCCTTTGAGACTCCATAGAATGAAAACAGATATGCCTCCTAACTGTAAAAGATGTAAAAAAAAATTGTTTAAATCCATGTTAGTATTCATATTTTTTATGACATCTTTTATATTTGTTTTTCATGCATGTTATTTTGTTTATGGACATCTTGTACTCAGAATAGAATTCCTAACATTTCAAATGTCTAACTGAACTGTGTGGTCTTTGTATTTTCTTTGTTTTATATAGAAAACAGAGCCACTACTGTTTATGCGTTTCACTTTTTACTTACTGTACTCAGTTTTTTTTATGCACTTTACTAACATATTTATTTCACTTGATTGTGATTTAGACCGAACTTTACGGTTACTTTTTCCATCCTACATGATCCTATTTTAAAATGTAAGTTTTGACAGAATAAACAACCACAAATTAGTTTATGTCCTGTGCTGTTTACTTCCATCAGGCTACACATTTTGGTACCAGGAGTGGGATTCTGAAGTGCATAATTACGGTAGTGGTGAAGAGTGATACAGGGAGAGAGACATCTGACGAGGGACGGTGCCAGGGGATCTGAGAATGGGCAGTGAGGCCTACTTTGGGTTTCTGTGTAACTTCAGTAACCAGACTGCCGGGATCCAGAGGACTATGTGAACAAGCGTAGATCATCGCAGATGTCCATCTGCCATCATCTTCATCCATTCAGCAACTTTCAGAGACTGTTTCTACTCTATAGTATATCCTTGAACTGTTCGAGTACAAACATTTCACAATGTCAAGAACAGTAGGTGATGGTGATGCCGCCCCTGGTGGTGAGGGTAACCATGTAGTTGACTTACAGTCACAGATTGCAGAGCTAAATAGGAAACATGACGAAGCAATGGCAACTATTGCCGCTCTGGGTAATGGGTCCACAAGGTCATGTGTGTATGTACCTAGAGAGAGTAAGATCCAGCCTTTTAGTAGTGATGTCTCTAAAGATGGTCAGTCAGTTGACGAGTTCATTGAGGAGGTTGAACATGTAAATCGAGCCAGAGATCAGAGTACTGGTGATAAAATAGATTTCATACTGTCTCTGTTGAGGGGGTCAGCCTTAGAGGAAGTGTGGTTATGCATGGGTAGGGAGTCAAAGCAGCCCAGTGACCTGTTCTCGTATCTAAGGGGGGCTTATACAGAGAAGCCCAAGTGCATCGCATCTGTTACACACATTCTATGGCCGCCACTCTCGCAGATACTTAGCGTCTCGTTCTTGTTTCAGTACAAAACTATTCCCAAGGATAAAGTTGATCAAACTGTCAGAATTTCAGTGCATGGAGGGCATCATAGATCCTGCTCTCAAGAGAGAGCTGCGGAAGTTAGTCAGGAAGAGGCATCAGTCTACTCTGTTTGATGTACGTGAGGAAGCCATCACCTGGTCACTGGAGGACCAGCCCTGTAACACTAATGTTGTCAAGAGTAGGAAAGTGGTGTGACAAGACAGGGAGGGATTCTCAGTGTTCTGCCATTGATGTACAGGAGAAACCAGCTGTCTCTTTGGAAGATGTTCTTAAAGTGGTGGCCGAGCAGGGTAAAGCCATTGGGGAACTAACAATTGCAGTCCGGGGTCTTGCACTAAACAAGGAGAAGACTGGTAATGACACAGGTGTGAAACTCCAAACCGAAGTTTACTGATGACGGTCAGCCCATTTGCTTCAAGTGTAAAGGTGTGGGACACATTGTTAAGCAGTGCACAAAGAAGAGCATGTCAGTAAAATAGTCCACTACCACACAAGCTCCTGGTGTGCAGGAAACCTACCATCCTTGGTTGTCAAGAACTGGGTAATTTGGGGCAAATCTGTAGGCCTACCCAAACGTACTTGTTGTCGTGGTGGGAGGTTGCTGCAAACTGTTTGCTGGATACTGGAAGCCACGTCATCACTATCACGGAGTCATTCTTCAGATAACACTTATTAGGGCAAGATGAAGACATGCTTTCTACAACAGGATTGCTTAAGATAACTGCAGCTAACGGGTTGGACATCCCTTACCTAGGTTACCTTGAGTTAGACGTAGAGACCATGGGGCCACCGTAATTGGGTGTGACTTCCTGATAGTCAAAGAGCCTCGGCAGTCACAGACTACAGTACCAGGTCTCCTTGGAATGAACATCATCAGCAGATGCAGACAACTCTCATGCTACGTTTGACACAAATCTATCTAGGTGGAGAGTTGGATTCTGATTGGAGAGAAGCCTTTGAGCAAGTACATACTGTAAATGTGATTTCATTCAGCTGTGTGTGTGGCTGGTAGGGATACTGTAAATGTACCTGTGTTTTCCCGTAGACACAGTCTATGCAAGTGGACTTAAAACTCTTTCGGGAGACAGCACCAGGATGCTGTTTGGAGCCAAATAAAATACCATTGCCAAGTGGTCTCGTGGTCATTCCCACACTTGTGGAGTCAGAGTCATTTGTTTCCAGTTCAACAAAATGTCTCTCAGGAGGATGTGTGGTTGAACCCCAGGACCCGACTTGGCATTCTGACTCAGCTTGAGTGTGTTCACAGTGATACATGTGAGGTGACTGTTGACAGAAAAGATGGTCAGACATCTGACGGTGACATTCATTTGATACTGGACAGCCTACACATTGGTGGGACAAAGGAAGAACAAGCCGGCTAGCTGCTTTTTTGGACAGTTTCTCAGATGTGTTTGCTTTCTAGGATGAGGACCTGGGTTACACTGATGAAGTCAAGCATAGATTTATTTGGTCAATGACAGACCAGTAACACAGCCCTACCGCCGCATTTGTACTACGCAGTGTAAAGAGGTTAAGGAGCACATAACCAAGCTTCTGAAGAAGGGTGTCACCCAGGCGAGTTCTAGCTCATACGCTTCCCCTTTGGTCTTTGTCCATAAGATTGATGGGAGTCTTCATCAATGTGTTGACTATAGGCGACTGAACGCAAAAAACAGACGTGACGCATTTCTTTTGCCTCGCATCGATAAAAGTTTTGATGCCCTTCATGGTGCAAAGTTTGTTTTTGACCTCTGATCTTGCAAGTGGTTATCATCAGGTTGCAGTGCAAGTGACAGACACATGACTGCATTTACAACTTATTTTGGCTTATGGGAGTATCTTAGGTGGGTTTGTAATGGTCCCTCGATGTTTCAACCACTCATGCAAGTTACTATGAGTGACCTAGTCTTTCAGATACTGTTAGTATACTTGGATGACATACTCGTGTTCTCTCAGATATTCAAGGACCACTTGGAGAGACTTGAGACAGTTTTGGAGCGACTGAAAGATACAGGGTTGAAAGTGAAGCTTGAGAAGTGGCATTTCCTCCAGCAAGAAGTAGGTTTCCTTGGGCATCAGATTTCAGCAGAGGGAATTGGGACAGACCCAGAGAAGATCACCTCTGTAAAACCGTGGCAAGTCCCCAGTACACTCAAAGATCTGAGGTCGTTTCTTGGCTTTTGTAGCTCCTACAGGAGGTTAATTGAGGGTTTTTCCAAACTAGCTGGCCCTCTCCATGACCTAGTCAATGCTTTCCTCATAAAAGACAGTCCTGAAAAAGCAAAACAGCTGCTTTCGAGCTGTTGAAAGAGAAACTTACCACTGGTCCTGTGTTAGGTTATGCTGATTTTACTCATACTTTCATTGTAGAGACATATTCAAGTGGCCTAGGATTAGGTGCTGTTCTCTACCAGCAGCAAGGAGATAGGAAGAGAGTAATAGCATACTCCAGCAGGAGGCTCAGCAATGCTGAAAAGAATGACTGGAACTACAGTTGTTTCAGAGACATTTCTAGGGGCTCTTTTGGGCTCTAAGTTCACTGTGATAACAGACAGCCTTTCTACAGCCAAGTTAGGTGCCATTGAGCAAAGATGGATGGCTCAGTTAGCAGTGTTTGACTGAGGTCAAGTACCACCCGGGATGCTGCAATGCAGCTGCAGATGCCCTCTCTAGGCAGCCGTTTGCATGGTAATGATGATGCCGAGTATGATGATTGTGTGGCCATTTGCAATGTCATTCGACAGGGGACAGCTATGGAACCAGACTTACTGACAGCAAGAGCCAAGTGTAGTAAGATCAGACAGATTTGTGCCTCAGAAGCTGATAGTGAGTCTCAGGGTAACACACCAACACTTCCTGGTTACTCTAAAGTATGAGTTACGCAAGTTTCAGGACACAGAGCCTACACTCAGCGGGTTCAGAAAGTTTTGGGACAGACAGATAAACCCTACTCACAAGGAGAGGTCAGGATTAACTAAGCCAGTTATGTCCATGCTGAAGTAGTGGCATTGAGTAAAAGAGGTTGTTGTACCGTGTGATTGAGGACGCCCATGTAGGTGAATGTCACCAGCTACTGTTGCCAGCTTGCTTGAAAGAACCAGTACTTGAAAGTGTACATGATTGCATGGGACACCAAGGGATAGAACGCACACAGAACCTCCTGAGACAGAGATGGGAGTTGGGATGTATGAAGATGTTTAAGCAGTGGGTGAATGCCAGAGATGTATTCTGTCAAAAAAGCCACAGCCCCCAAAACATGCACCAATGAAACCCTTCCTAGCTCAAGTTGTGGACTTCACCATCCTTGAATTTGCATCTGATGGCCATGAGAATGTGTTGGTGGTAATGAATGTTTTCACTAAGTTCACACAGGCGTTCCCTACTCGTGACCAGAAAGCAGATACTACAGTCAAGGTCCTTTTCAAGGAGTGGTTCATGAAGTATGGTGTCCCTGAGAGATTGCACTCTGACCAGGGAAAATCTTTGAGTGAAGTCATCGCCGAGTTGTGTAAGCTTTATGGAGTCAAGAAAACCTGCATGACCCCCCCCCCCCATCACCCTATGGGGAACGCTCAGTGCGAGAGGTTTAATAGAATGCTCCATGATCTCCAGGGCACACTGCCTCCAGAAAAAAAGCTGTTGGCCTGAGCAGTTACCAGAGTTGGTGGATGCCTACAATGTGACGCCCCATTCCACCACTGGGTACTCGCCGTACTACCAGCTTTTTGTGGTCCAACCACACCTTCCTGTTGATGCTTTTTTAGGTCAAGAGCAGGTGCTCGACAAGAAATACGACTGGCTGGTTGTTCACCAGGAGCGTTTGAACAGCAGAAAGTTGAACTACACAAAGACAAAGTGTACCATCCACCCATTGATGTAGGCCAACTGGTTTACTTACGCCACGAACAAGATTCAGGAAGCTTGGGGTCCTACTATGTACAGAATGATCGAGGTACAGGGTACTTACTACAAATGCGGTCAAGCCGTTAAAGCAGGGGTGTGCAATTCCAGTCCTCGAGGGCCTGATTGGTGTCACAGTTTTGCCCCAGCCAACACACCTGACTCCAATAATCACCTAATCATGATCTTCAGTTTAGAATGCAATTAGATTAATCAGATGTGTTTGCTAGGGATGGAGGAAATCAGGCCTTCAAGGACTTGCCCACCCCTGCATTAGAGGTAGGGCCTGTAAAAAGGTTTCACAGAGTTCATCTAAGGCCATGTGTGAGAGACCATCCTGTCCCTGCTCCTAGGTGAGAGAAGAACAGTGCGCTAGTAACCCCCATCGCCTCATGTTAAGTATTTGCTAGAGCCTTCTGCTCCTGAGTTTTTAGTGTTAGAGGAAATCTCCTATCCAAAGGTAACTCGAGAGGAAAACACAGAACCTATGCGTGACGCTGATAGTGACAGTTATTTTTCTGGTAGAGAGGAACATGAAGATGTTACTGAGGAACAACATGTTTCTGAGCCAGATCATGCAGATGATTCTGTGAATGAACCAGAGGTTGAAGTGCCCGTTCCTGCTCCCCGCAGAAGTACCAGAGCAAACGCTGGGGTACACTCAAACTCATAATACCTTCTTAAACCAGCTTGTAATAATGCAGTTTCACTCAGTCCAGCAGTGTTGTCGCAGGTTATAACCAGTCTAGGTACTGTATTCTTCAGAGAAGCTGTAAGAGAAGTTAGAAACATCGAGGATGTTGACTTTATAGCAGGGGAGAATGTAGCCAGGTGGTAAAAGCACGTAGCTGTATTAATTTATATCCACTAGATGGCAATGTCCTTTTAAGAGACCCATAAATAATGTGTGCAAGCAGTTATGGTATTGCGCATGTGCAGTGTATAAGAGTGAGAGCAAGCAATCACACTGGGGAGCTGTTGAAAACCATTGTGGGTCCAACGTTAATTTAGATGGGTAAATAATACTTTTGATCTTACTCTTGTATCTGAATAAATCATATTTTGCATCAGTTGCAGTGTATAAGAGTTTGTTTTGTAATATTTATGCCATATGGTCTTGTTAGCCTGTTTTTATTTTTAGATTGACATGAGGGTGTTAGCTTCTTGCTAGCTGAATACCAGTGCTCCACACTTTGGAGTTGATAACATGATTTGAAGCGTGGGTAATTATCAGAATTACATTTTATTTAATGTAAAGTTTCAGGGTGTTTTCTTTTGTTTCATTTTTAAATTGTAACTTACATGGTGATATGTTATTTCCCCCTGTGCTATATGGGTTAGTTTAGGACCTAAAGTTCCATGTGGGATTAGGGTGTGTTTGTAAATATTCATATTTTTTGTTTTAATGAAAGATATCATTTTATTTATGGACATCTTGAACTCAGACATTTGAAATGTTAGAAAGTATATTCTGTGAACATTGTGGTCTTTGTATTATTATTATTTTGATCGCAGAGCCACTACCGTTTATACATTTCACTTTGTACTTACTGTACTCAGATTGTTTTCATGCACTTTACGAACAGATTTATTTCACTTGATTGTGATTTAGACGGAACTTTACGGCGACTTCACCTTGCGGCGACTACATTATCCTGTTTGAATTTTAAGCTTCAACAGAATAAACAACCCCAAATTAGTTTGACCTGTGCTGGCTTTACTTTCGCCAGGCTACATCTACCTTATGCTATTTTTAGTACTAACTCAAATGACATTTTATATTACATTGATATTAATTACTGCCTTCTTGGGTTTAGAGTTTGAAGAAAGGCATTTCACTGTACTTGTGCACGTGACATTAAAACTTGAAACCATGAAATGTATTGTACCCATTACTGAAAGGGTTGTTCCGGTTTAGATCCTCTCAAGCTGTGTCAGGTTGGTGGTGGGGAGGCACACTTATATCTTAGTCTGCCCAACCCCAACCCTGTCATTCTGAATGCAGGTTGAGAGTGATAAAATTCCAAATGTCGGATAGCCACACTCTGGCTGGATTCCAATAGGAATTACACATCACTTTGCAAGCCAGCACAATGTGATTTGCAGGCCTGATGTGGCCTGAAAACCTTTAGTTTTATGCCACTTTAGTATGTACACTCTTCCAGAAAAAGGTTCAGATTTGTTCCTAAAGAGGTACAAACACCTTTAGTTATAATTCATTTTTTGTATTTTACAAAATGTATAACAGGTTAAAAATGTTCATCAGTTTAAATGGAAAGTAAATTCAATACATCGTTAAGATAATATTCAAAATAATTAAAACAATAAGTAATCAATCCAATGTAGGCTAATCAAAAAGGCAATTCATAAAAACAAAAAAGGAATCTAGTGGAGTGGTTGATGGTGTATGTGTGTCTGTGTTGGGCTGGCAGTTGCTGGATGGAGGTGGCAGTTGTGGTTGGTCGGTGCAGTTTCCAGGGTTGGTTCTGGTGTTGGGGCTGGGACCGGGAAAACCTGGGTTGTTGCTGGGTTCGGGATTGGAAGCCGGGCACTGGGCAAAAAGGGTCCATATCAGGACATATGACATGTTTTTGATATTCTAGAGAATACAGACCATTTCCAATGCATATTTTGAATTTGTGGATATGCACCATATCCTGACAAATACTGGACTCAGACAAATTCTGAATCCAGATGTCTTTTTATACATATTGTTCCTATGGCCAGATATGGAATCATTCAATATCCTGAGATATTGTCCATTCCACATGTTATGTTTTTCTAAAAATGGATCAAACAAATAAAACATCCTCAGCAATCTACACACAATACCCCATAATGACAAAGCAAAAACATGTTTTTAGAAATGTTGGCAAATTTATAAAAATGAAATCAAATACCTTATTTACATAAGTATTCAGACCGTTTGCTATGAGACTCAACATTGAGCTCAGGTTCATCCTGTTTCCATTGATCATCCTTGAGATGTTTCTACAACTTGATTGGAGTCCATCTGTTGTGAATTCAATTGATTGGACATGTTTTGGAAAGGCACACACCTGTCTATATAAGGTCCCACAGTTGACAGTGCATCTCAGAGCAAAAACCAAGCCATGAGGTCGAAGCAATTGCTCTTGGAGCTCCGAAGTCTGGAACCACCAAGACTCTTCCTAGAGCTGGCCATTCGGCCAAACTGAGCAATCGGGGAAGAAGGGCCTTGGTCAGGGATGTAACCGAGAACCTGATGGTCACGCTGACAGAGCTCCAGAATTCCTCTGTGGAGATGGGAGAACCTTCCAGAAGGACAACCATCTCTGCAGCACTCCACCAATCAGGCCTTTATGGTAGAGTGGCCAGACGGAAGGCATTCCTCAGGAAAAGGCACATGACTGCCTGCTTGGAGTTTGCCAAAAAGCACCTAAAAAGACTCTCAGATCATGAGAAGCAAGATTCTCTGGTCTGACGAAACCAAGATTGAACTCTTTGGCCTGAATCCCAAGCGTCACGTTTGGAGGGAACCTGGCACCATCCCTACGGTGAAGCATGGTGGTGGCAGCATCATGCTGTGGGGATGTTTTTCAGTGGCAGGGATTGGGAGACTAGTCAGGATCAAGGGGAAGATGAACGGCGCAAAGTAGAGAGCTCAGGACCTCAGACTGGGGCGAAGGTTCACCTTCCAACAGGACAACAAACCTAAGGACACAACCAAGACAACGTAGGAGGGGCTTCGGGACAAGCCAGCCAGAGCCCGGACTTGAACCCGATCAAACATCTCTGGAGAGACCTGAAAATAGCTGTGCAGAAACGCTCCCCACAACCAACCTGACATAGCTTGAGAGGATCTGCAGAAAATGAGAGAAATTCCACAAATACAGGTGTGCCAAGCTTGTAGCGTCACACCTGAGAAGACTCGAGGCTGTAATCTCTGCTGAAGGTGCTTCAACAAAGTACTGAGTAAAATGTCTGAAAACTTATGTAAATTTTATACTTCAGTTTTTTTATGCATTTCTAAAAATGACTAAACCTGTTTTTGCTTTATCAATATGGGATATTGTGTGTAGATTGATGAGGGGAAAAAATGATTAATCCATTTTAGAATAAGGCTGTAACGTAACAAAATGTGGAAAAAGTCAAGGGGTCTGAATACTTTCTGAATGACATGCTATTCTAGGTGACATGCTATTCTTTCTCTTCAAGTTGACAAATACTGATTGTATAAATCGCATATCTGTATTTTCTCAGCACATTCATATATAGTAAGCCATGTTGATTCCAGATATGCTTCTCTTGGCTGAGGTCCATATAAGGATCTTGATATGCTGAGAATCAGGATGATATGATGCATTTGAGTTTTCAGACAAACATGAAATCCATATTTTTCTTCCATGCCCCAATCATTTTTGGATTCCCTCCAGATATCATATGGCTGGATATTGACTTACACCACAGAAAATGTCATTCTTGTTGCTACGCTACTTTTGTGTGGGGTTTTAACATTAACATTACCATTATCATTTTTATATTAAACTATAATTAAATTATAGCCAGTCTGAAAGAATGAAATGGATTTATTGTTTGTCAAATTGAGCATGTCGTCAACTCAAATAGATAGAGAAAATAATAAAATATGCAAGTCCATATCTATCTATATGAAAATATTTTCTCTATATGATGATAAATACTGTCAGTAGGCTTACATAGTATATTTTCTCTGCACATACAATGCATATGCTCTTGACTGAGGTCCATATCAAGATCTTGATACGTTAAATAAGGACAATTTCTGATGCTTATGAGTTGACGACATGCTCAATAATTTGACAAACAATAAATCCATATCATTCTTTCAGACTCTAGCTATAATTTGCACGACAATGTGACTGTATGCCATAAAGCAGTATGACAGTCTTGAGAGATCGTCATTAAAAACTACTCACCTAAAAGGATACTGCTCTGACTGGACATTCACTTTATATTATAGTCTTTATTAGCTTCAAAGACAAAATAATCTCAATTAAAAATAGCCTCGTGAAATGAAGAGGAGACCCTTGGATAAGACTGTAACCATAATCTAACAGCAAAAAGTATTTGAACTCCCACGTGAAAGTACAATATTGTATCTGGAGCATGGAGTAAAGTGCTCTACAGGGTGTAGGCCTTGTGTCCATCTATGTCTCCAGAGGTGAAGTAGCCCTTGTCGTTGACAGGCCAGCTGCCGGGGCTTGGGGCGGGAGAGCGGATGATGTGCTCAAAGAGGACCCCCTCGGGAGACAGGCCCACTCTGGGCAGGTAGAGTCTCACATGGTTGTCCTGACCAGTCCAGAACGCGTTAGGGTCGGCTCTACGGCTGGACGGCTCCCTCATGTTGCTGCTCCAAACAAACAGAACATACACACTATATAATGCATAATGCGACTTGATAATGTGACTTGCAGGCCTGATGTGGCCTGTAAACCAGGAGATTCCTAACACCACTAAGCCCTCAAAAAATGCCTTATGATATATGGAATATATTGTCAAAAATAATTTACTTTTAAAGGCTAATAAGGCTGGTGGAACCGTTCATAGAGAGTTCAAGGAAGAACCTTTAGATGATAAAATGATTCTCAGTAAAACCCTTCATAGACGATTCTAGGAAGAACCTTTAGATGATAAAATGGTTTTTGGTAGAACCATATACAGGGGGTTCTTTGAAGAACCCTACATAGAGGGTTCTAGATAGAACCCTCTGCAAAGGGTTCTACCCAGCACAAAAAAAGGGTTACCCTGTGGGGACAAACCGAAGAACGCTGTATGGTTCTACTTAGCACCTTTTTTTCTAAGAGTGTGGCTGCTTGCTATAATAACACTTATGTCACTTCCTCCTCACCTGGTCATGTGGGTGTACTCCTCCCTGGTCAGCCAGCACTCTGTCTTGTGTCTGACCTCAGCTCGACCTGTGGACAGGGTCATCATCTTGGGTCCCCGACGTACAGACCTATGGGAGGGGTACAAAGGCCTGGGAGAGAAGGCAGAAAACACCACAGGGAATGTCAGAGCTGTAGACTTCTCCCTCACTGTCAGAACTGCATGTGGTATAAAACAAACTTAAATCACTATTCTCTGCTTGATTTGACTATCACTGTGTGGTCAATTTGATCATCTATCTGCGGTTGATGACATAAATACTCACGTATCCTTGCAGACTTTGTGTAGAGTGGCCTCTTCCTCCAGGCCATGCTCCTCTTCCTCCTTCTCCTCGCCCCCCCGCGGGGTACTGCTGCTGTAACCGATCCAGGTCCTCAGACGGCCCCCACACCCCGGCATGGGATTGGTTCCTGCCTGCCTCAGCAAGACACTCTCTGGACCCTTTAGGACATGGTCCCCTGGATGCAGCAGAACTGAGGAGGAGCAGGACACACACACCTATAGTCAAGGTGCTTTAAAGTGCTATTAATCAGTAATGAAGGGTACTTGTCACATAAGGTCATGTGATTAGAATAGAAAAGGTGTCAACATCATCTGAAATTGTTTTTGTATGTAAAGTCAAAGGGATATATGTTTGTGCTTTACCTAATGCCTGCCTCAAGGTATTTGGGGTGCTGTGGGTGCTGCAGCACCCCCTGATAAATATAAATAATTTTGCCAAAATTAGGCAATAAAAAAATTAATTTCCCCCAAAATTATATTACTCCTGCCTGAACAGACATAAATTAAGTAATTCAAATTACTACACCACAGAGCATCATTTATCTACAGAGGATCAATAGCTTCTAAAAAAAATAGCTGTGGATTAAGTTTTATCACAAACACAGTCGGGAAGGCTGCAATTAGGGCAGCATGCGCGGCAAATATAGAACAGCTTGTTGCATTGTGGCCATAGATACAGGATAATCCATAGAAGGATTTTGGAACCTCTAATCCTGGCACTTTGACTGTTAAACTCATGGCTACACTTGGACCATTCTTGATGGACCATTCTTGACACCAGAGGAGGCTGGTGTGAGGAGCTATAGGAGGATGGGCTCAATGTAATGGCTGGAATGGAATCAATGGAACTTTATCAAACAAATCAAACATATGGAAACCACGTTTGACTCTGGTCCATTCATTCCATTCAGCCATTACAATGAGCCTGGCACCAACTACCATACCCGGTTCAAAGGCACTTAAATCTTTTGTCTGGGATATTGGCCAAATGAGCCACATTTACATTCCTTAAAAACAGCCTATAACAAATTACAAAAACACTATTCCTTGTGTTTCCATGTGTAGCATATGCAAAACTTTATAGCCTATTGTTATATTGTTTTTACTTTCCGAAAACAAATAATTGTCCACCTCACGGTTCAGCTGTCAGAGATTTGAGCAATAAATGCATCAGGGCATTGCATGCATAGGCCTGTATAGCTAATTTCCCCCCCAACATCGGACACCCCCTAACTTCGGACACTCTAGCGGTTGGATGACTAAATCACCTCGAGCTCAACATTTAAATGGACTGCTATGCTTAGGTGTCTACTGTATGATATTCATATTTACAAAATGAATATAAAGGAAGAGAACCCAGCTTAGGCCTAGCCCCAGAGAGAGATATGCCAGCTGCATGCTACGACACCAACATGCATTTCTTTATCCTTGTCAGATGGGCTACTGTGTCTGCTATACAGATATAGGCGTACAGAAGGAGATTCATTCGTACATTTTCAATCAATCTTTTTTTATAAAGACAAGCATTATATTGTTAGATTGTAGGAGTAACTCTGGTAGGCCTAAACATTATTTGTCACCTCAAGTTCAACTGTCGGAGTCAGTTGGAAAGCGGGTGTGCTCTACCTTCATATCATAGGCTGCAGTATACGCTAATAGCCCCACCACACAGTCACAAAAGTTCCTCAAATTTATTAGGGTAATATCAAAAGTCAGTCAAGCCATTGTTTATCGGTAAAATACGAGAAGGATATGAAATCGCGGCAAACACAACATTACAGTTGGAACTTAATTTGCCCAAAGAAAATGGGTCAACAGAATGAAGCAAAACACTTGGAACTGTTTTAACCTTCACATAAGTTTTGAACAGGCTATATTGCAGCAATTACCAAGAAAGGCTAGTGCCTAACTTACCCAACAAATGACAGCAATAGACTATTTATATGTATTTAACAAAAGGCCTACTTATACAGTACCTATCTTATAATAAATACTGAGCACATAATTAAAATACACTTAGGTTGGAGTCATTAAAACTCATTTTTCAACCACTCCACAAATTTCTTGTGAATTACAAACTATAGTTTTGGCAAGTCGTTTAGGACATCTAGGACATCTTGTGCATGACACAAGTCATTTTTCCAACAATTGTTTACAGACAGATTATTTAATTTAGAATTCACTGTATCACAATT
The DNA here is from genome assembly GCF_002021735.2 of Oncorhynchus kisutch. Classification (NCBI taxonomy): domain Eukaryota; kingdom Metazoa; phylum Chordata; class Actinopteri; order Salmoniformes; family Salmonidae; genus Oncorhynchus; species Oncorhynchus kisutch. The sequence goes on from NC_034174.2 coordinate 34,775,465, forward strand.
CCAGTGGGTCAGAAGTTTACATACACTAAGTTGACTGTACCTTTAAACAGCTTGGAAAATTCCAGAAAATTATGTCATGACTTAAGAAGCTTCTGATAGGCTAATTGGCATTATTTGAGTCAATTGGAGGTGTACCTGTGGATGTATTTCAAGGCCTACCTTCAAACTGCGTGCCTCTTTGCTTGACATCATGGGAAAATCAAAAGAAACCTCCACAAGTTTGGTTCATCCTTGGGAGCAATTTCCAAATGCCTGAAGATACCCCCTTAATCTGTACAAACAATAGTAAGCAAGTATAAACACCATGGGACCACACAGCCATCATACCGCTCAGGATGGTGATGTGTTCTGTCTCCTAGAGATGAACGCACTTTGGTGCGAAAAGTGCAAATCAATCCCAGAACAACAGCAAAGGACCTTGTGAAGATGCTGGAGGAAACTGGTACAAAGTTATATCCACAGTAAAACGAGTCCTATAGCGACATAACCTGAAAGGCCGCTCAGCAAGGAAGAAGCCACTGCTCCAAAAACGGCATAAAAAAAAACAGACTACGGTTTGCGACTGCACACGGGGAAAGATATTACTTTTTGGAGAAATGTCCTCTGGTCTGATGAAACAAACTGTTTAGCCATAATGACCACTGTTATGTTTGTAGGAAAAAGGGGGAGGCTTGCAAGCCGAAGAACACCATCCCAACCGTGCAGTACGGGGGTGGCAGCATCATGTTGTGGGGGAGGGACTGGTGCACTTCACAAAATAGATGGCATCATGAGGTAGGAAAATTGTGTGGATATATTGAAGCAACATCTCAAGACATCAGTCAGGAAGTTAAAGCTTGGTCGCAAATAGGTCTTCCAAATGGACAATGACGCAAAGGACAACAAAGTCAAGATATTGGAGTGGCCATCACAAAGCCCTGACCTCAATCCTATAGAAAATTTGTGGGCAGAACTGAAAAAGCGTGTGCGAGCAAGGAGGCCTACAAACCTGACTCAGTTACACCAGCTCTGTTTCTGTGGGAAACTTGTGGAAGGCTTCCCGAAACGTTTGACCCAGGTTAAACAATTTAAAGGCAATGCTACCAAATACTAATTGAGAGTATGTAAACTTCTGACCCACTGGGAATGTGATGAAAGAAATAAAAGCGGAAATAAACAATTCTCTACTTTTATTCTGACATTTCACATTCTTAAAATAAAGTGGTGATCCTAATGGACCTAAGACATGGAATTTTTAATATAATTAAATGTCAGGAATTGTGAAAAACTGAGTTTAAATGTATTTGGCTAAGGTGTATGTAAACTTCCGACTTCAATAAAATAATAATGAAACAAAGTATTATTTTGGCCATTTTGTGCTAATGTCTATCATGTAAATGACGTAGAATTGCATGGTCCATTTGTTTCCCAGACCCTGCTAAAAAATGTTAACCCAAGTGTGTAAATCCTAAAAACGTATGCCACCATGCAATTATCAAGGTGTCCACCCCCATCCAGCACACCCAACTAAACCTCCTGTGCTAGTGTACTGTGTTTGTCATATTTGCTGTATGTGTGTTTTTCTATGGGTCTCACCTCTCTCCAGTGTGGCCTGGTTGACTGTGACCCCCTGTGTGTGACACTGGTCCAGTGAGTCCAGGTACTCCCCCAGACTCTGCCTCCTGAACTTGTCCAACGCTCGGGCCGTGTCTCCTCCCAGAGAGGAGGGGTGGGAGTGGGCGTCCTGGGTGGTGTTCCCTGTACACACTGTCCTCATGATGGCCAGCACCTCCTCATCCTGCATGTCCTCCTACAGACCAGGTTAGAGTCAGAGAGTGAGAAACATAGCCAATGGCCATAATGCTCTGTTTACCTTTATTTATTTAATTTAACTAGGCAAGTCGGTTAAGAACATTTTTTTTTTTTCAACGACAGCCTAGGAACGACAGCCTAGGAACGACAGCCTAGGAACGACAGCCTAGGAACGACAGCCTAGGAACGACAGCCTAGGAACGACAGCCTAGGAACGACAGCCTAGGAACGACAGCCTAGGAACGACAGCCTAGGAACGACAGCCTAGGAACGACAGCCTAGGAACGACAGCCTAGGAACGACAGCCTAGGAACGACAGCCTAGGAACGACAGCCTAGGAACGACAGCCTAGGAACGACAGCCTAGGAACGACAGCCTAGGAACTGCCTTGTTCAGAGGCAGAACGACAGATTTGTACCTTGTCAGCTCGGGGATTTGAACTTGCAACCTTTCGGTTACTACTCCAACGATCTAACCACTAGGCTACGCTGCCGCCCCGGCCCAACTGTAGTGACAGTTGTCTCTGGACAGGAGGTGTCCTGCCTGTAGGATTTGATTGTGTTGGTCCTGCCCTCACCTTGTTCCTGTTGCGGCGGTGCTGCTGGATAAGGGCCTGCTCCTGCTGCTCCTCTAGAGACAGGGGAGTCTGCAGGCACAGCTCAGGACTGGGGAGGGGCAGGAGCTGGGCACCATGCCTCCCCGACCCACGCTTAAGACCACGGCTCCACACTGGCCTCCGTGCTGAGAGGAGAAGAGGGGATAGGAGGGAGGAGAGGAGACAAGGCAATGGGAGGTCTTTCTAGCACTGCATTTGTATCCATTTAATCACATCATACAACTTAACAATGCTACACAATGCTGATTGGGTGATGAGCTGAGAGGATCATGTCTCCATCTTTACTAACCTGGGATGCTTGGAGACCGCTGCTCCCTGCACCTCACTCTCTCTATTTCCCTGTTGCATCCTTTCTCCAGCTCTAGCTCTCCTCTCTCTGTCAGGCCCCTGCGGCCCCAGCTGGTACTCTCCTCCTTCTCCCTCTCTAGGCTCCAGGCCTTGATGCCCTCCGCCAAGTCCTTCACTGTCACTGTGTCCCCTTCCATGCAGCTAAGAGTGGACACCAGGTCATCCAGATGCTCTGGCACCACAGGGAGGCCCTCCTGATGGAGATGCATCAATATCAATAAACACACATATAGGCCTACACTCACATGGATTGCCATGTCATTATATTATTTATAGGATCACTACCTTCTCAAACACAGCTCGGAGGTCATTCCGACTTATGCGTCCCGTGCCATGTTTGTCAAGCCTCTTGGCCAGTTCAGAGGGTCGGAGCTTGTGAGTGCGGAGGTACCTCCTTACCTCCTTTACCTCGTGCAGTTGGGACCGCGCTGCGCGTGTGCGAGGCACATTAGCCCGCCGAGAAGGACGGGTCGGGCTGGCACGTGTTCTGGCCTGGAGAAGGGACAGAGAAAGGTGATTAAGACAAGTAACATAATGGGGTCTATGAGCCATGTAGGCATCACTCATTGATGATTCCCCAGTGAACATATAGTTCGGTACAGTAGAATACAGCAGTAGATTACAGTGATGTACAGTAGAGGACAGCAGAGCACAGTAAAGTACAGTGTAAAGAACTATATTGTACTGAACTGTATTCTACTCTACCATAGTGAACTAAACTCTGATTGCTCTACTGTAGTGTGCTGTATGGTGCTGTACAAACTTGTAAATAAAATCACATTTTATTTGTCACATACGCCAAATACAACCTTAACGTGAAATGCTTACTTACAAGCCCTTAACCAACAATGCAGCTCAATAAATAGTGAATAAATTATTTACTAAAGTTAAAAAATAAAATAAAAAGTAACACAATAAAATAACAATATATACAAGGGGTACCATTACCGAGTCAATGTGCGGGGGTACAGGTTAGTCATGGTAATTTGTACATGTACTGTAGGTAGGGGTAAAGTGACTATGCATAGATAATAAACAGCGAGCGAGTAGCAGTGTAAAAACAAAGGAGGACAAAGGAGGGGGGTGGTTGTCAATGTAGATTGTCCGAGTAGGCACTTGATTAATTGTTTAGCAGTCTTATGGCTTGGCAGTAGAAGATGTTAAGGAGCCTTTTGGACCTAGACTTGACCGTGCGGTAGCAGAGAGAACAGTCTATGACTTGGGTGACTGGAGTCTATGACAATTTTTTGGGCCTTCCTCTGACATCGCCTAATATATACAGTAGGTCCTGGATGGAAGGAAGCTTGGCCCCAGTGGTGCGCCTTACGGTCAGATGCCCAGCAGTTGCCATACCAGGCGGTGATTGAACCGGTCAGGATGCTCTCGATGGTGCAGCTGTACAACTCTTTGAGGATCTGGGGACCCATGCCAAATCTTTTCTCCTGGGGGGAAAAAGGTGTTGTCGTGCCCTCTTCACGACTGTCTTGGTGTGTTTGAACCATGATAGTTTGTTAGTGATGTGGACACCAAGGGACTAGAAACTCTCAACCCGCTCCACTACAGCCCCGTCGATGTTAATGGTGGCCTGTTCGGCCCTCCTTTTCCTGTAGTCCAGATCAGCTCCTTTGTCTTGCTCACGTTGAAGGAGAGGTTGTTGTTCTGGCATCACACTGCCAGGTCTCTGACCTACTCCCTATATGCTGTCTCATTGTTGTCGGTGATCCGGCCTACCGCTGTTGTGTCATCAGCAAACTTAATGATGGTGTTGGAGTCGTGCTTGGCCATGTAGTCGTGGGTGAACAGGGAGCACAGGAGGGGACTAAGCATGCACCGCTGAGGGGCCCCAGTGTTGAGGATCAGCATGGCAAATGTGTTGTTGCCTACCCTTACCACCTGGGGTGGCCGTCAGGAAGTCCAGGATCCAGTTGCAGAGGGAGGTGTTAGGTCCCAGGATCCTTAGCTTAGTGATGAGCTTTGTGGGCACTATGATGATGAACGCTGAGCTGTAGTCAATGAACAGCATTCTCACATAGGTGTTGCTTTTGTCCATGTGGGGAAAAGTCCATGTGGAGTGCAATTGAGATTGCGTCATCTGTGGATCTGTTGGGCCGGTATGTGAATTGGAGTGGGTCTAGGGTTTCCGGGATGATGGTGTTGATGTGAGTCATGACCAGCCTTTCAAAGCACTTCATGGCTACCGACGTGAGTGCTACGGGGCAGTAGTTATTTAGCCAGGTTACCTTCGCTTTCTTGGGCACAGGGACCATGCTGGTCTGCTTGAAACACGTAGGTATTACAGACTCGGTCAGGGAGAGGTTGAACACAAAGGCTTCTGTCCTGCTGATGCACGGAAAACCCAGCCAGCTCTATATTATCCATATAGTCGTTCAGCCACGACTCGGCGAAACATAAAATACTACAGTTTTTAATGTCCCGTTGGTAGGATAATCTCGAACGGACATCATCAAGTTTATTTTCCAGTGATTGCACGTTGGCCAATAGAACAGATGGTAGAGGCGGGTTACCCACTCGCCAATGAATTCTCACAAGGCACCCCAATCTCCACCCCCTGTATTTCCATCTTTTCTTCACGCGAATGACAGGAATTTGGGCCTGGTCTCGGGGAACCAAAACATCTTCTGCATCAAACTCATAAAAAAACAAAACACTGTCTAGTTCGAGGTGAGTAATCGTTGTTCTGATATCCAGAAGCTATTTCCGGTCATAAGAGACGGTAGCAGCCACATTATATATATATATATATAAAATAATTTATAAATATTGCGAAAAAACTAACAAATAGCACAGTTGGTTAGGAGCAGTTAAAACGGAAGCCACCCCCTCCGGCGCCATTATACATCATTAAACTTAACTCCATTAACACGTAGATGTCTATGATTGGTTCAGATTTGGTCCGGTCAGAAAAAAATAAATGTGGTCTTGTCTGGGTGCCGATGTCATTATAATAATACCCTGCATGCTTTGCAAGTCTTTATTTTTTACATTAAGGTCTTTTAGCAGATGCTCTTAGAGTACTTACCGCCAGTGCATTCAATTAAGGCAGATAAACAACCACATATCACAGTCGTAGCAAGACTGTAAAATAGTTATTGTTATTGTAGTTTGTTGTTCTTTTGTTGGTCTGAAAACTTGCCACTTCTAATGCTTTTTGAAAAACAGATAATAGGAGGAATAATAAATATTCCATAATGCAATCTTCAGTTGGCTCCAATTAGAATAAAACATTATGTGATAATGCTTTCTATATATAAGTGAACGAAAGTATAGTTGAAATTTGGCCATAGAAACAAACAAAAAAACATTTTAAAGGTCTATTCGACTTTAATTTAGAACCGAAAATGAACCTGATTTCAACGCATGGAAATGTCTAGAATACATTTTTTTCAACATAATTTTGCTCGCTGGGGTTACCTTAAGAGCCTCAGGGGGTGTCAAAGTAAAACCCAGGACAGGTGAGGGAGTTCTCCGCTTCTTTTTCTCTCTTTCCACAACCAACATCTCCAGCTCGGTCACCGTCGGCTTGCTGTTAACCCACTTCGACAAGTCTCCGAGACTATCGAACTGTCGACGAAATGACCTCCTTTGGTTAACCCAGTCTTGGTGCTTCGCGTCATTAACTTCCAAAGGCATCACTGTCATTGGAGCACCACTGACTCTATCCCCTGTTCCCGACACCATGGCCGCCACTGACCCATATCGGCATTTTGTCAGCACTTGGCTTTCAGGCTTCGGCGTGCAAACCGGCCGTTTGGGCATCGGTGGCGCGATGAAAACCCTGTCCCGTGTTTTAGCGGGACCGAACACTCTGCTTGCCATTTTGTAGAAATATGTCTGCAATAAATCTCTCTTTTTAATTCGCGCCAGTTGTTCCTCTATCTCCAAATCATCAATTTTTGGGTGCTGCGATTATAGACCTAGTCAAATGAAACAGTTTTGGATTAATATTGTATCTAATGTACTCCTATTGTAAATTGATAGGTAGCGACACCAGTTCTGTTTTCAGCATTCGACCTGTCATGGCCGTCTACTCTTGGGGAGTAGCGCTGGTTCTTGATCCACTCGTGCGTGTTTACGCATGGTAACCATGGAACCTTTTGTTGCTTTTGCAGGGGCCACTCCATACTGTAGATGCGGTAAAGATTTCAACTGACCTCGACCAACAATCGAATTGCCATGGAAACGCGCGGTGGTCAAAGTAATGTGCTCCGAGATTTTTGGAGTCGACCCCGAATCTGACTCCTGTTGTTGGAGTCAAAAGGAGTCGACTCCTGTGGTTGGAATCGAAGACTCCGAAAACAAGCTGAAATTGATGCGCACACATTTACACACCACCTCATCATTGCGGAGTCCTACTAGACTACATGTGGGTTCAAGAGGACTGGCATGAGCATTATGCTGCCTATTTGGTCATCAACTAGAAGGTGATGTGTTGGAACTAGAATATTTCAGTGATATTTCTGCTGTATGCAGCCTTGACGATCACATGGGATGATGCGGGGTGGCTGGCTGTTGATGTCCTAGGTCAGGGCTCTCCAACCTTGTTCCTGGAGAGCTACCTTCCTATACATTTTCACTCGAGTTGTAACTAGCTAATTAATGAATCAAGTGCGCTAGATTAAAATTGATGTGAACCCACAGGATGGTAGTTCTCCAATAACAGGGTTGGAATGCTCTGTCCTAGGCAATAGATCGCAAAGCAGGGCATCCCCGCTAAACCTCGTGAAAATGCAAAGTTCACTTTCTCATCCATAAATGCATCTCAAGTGCAAATATGGTTCAGCAGCTCAAATCAGCCGGATGGGGTGCATTGTTATTAGGAAGGTCAACCATGGATCGCTAGAATAATGATTATGATCACACTTGATCAATTTAAATATTATGAGAACATCTATACATTTGGCAGTCAAGCACGAGTTATCAGTATAGCCCATGACGTTGAAATATCTTCATGCCTACAATAAAACCCTCCAGGCTTCTGTCGTAAAAGTAAATTATATTTTAAAACGTTTAGGAATTACAAGGGGCAGTTTGGAAAAAAAAATGTCGTGTGTGAATTGTCCTCTGGAATAACGCACATGCTTGGATAATAATGACAAACCCAACATCTCTAGCAATACCGGTCCGAATAGGGCTATACCATGGTAAAGAATAGGTTTATCAGCATAGTGCCCCGCGGTTCAATAAATAAGCTATAGGCACAATATTTTTTATTGCACATTTAGGGCTAATTAAACTGATGCATTTGGCGATGTTTAATTTCAATTAACTGGCACAATGAAGAATATCTTAGCCATACACATTGATATCCTAATATATACTTTAATATACTTTTGGTGAATTAACAAGGCATTGCTCTTAAATTACAGATTTGACGAATATCCACTTTGTTAGATCAGATTTGTTCAATGTGTGCCAAAGATGGAGCTGAAGAACATGGCTGACGTTTTACATTCTCCCAACCAATTGTGCTATTTTTTTTTTCTTGCATTTTTAAAGTCAAACACAGATTGCCCATCTTGCCCACTTGACACATCAAATTATCCCAAGAAACATTCCTGAATAAAGCCCTGATCATCCACATACCTGATGATAACTGACAACTGCAAGCAGACTGGTGGCACCCAGAGCAGTGGGGTTATTTTTAGGGCCTGTAGTTTTTGCTTATATGTTAACCTAACTAGGAAAACTCTGGACCCTATAAGGTATGACAGTGATTAACCAGTTGTAAAAATGTTTGATATGCGCTATGATGGGACCAGTTTTCCTGTATCATGTCAAGCGAAAAAGCACTGAGTTTGAAGGTTGGCCTCGAAATACATCCACAGGTACACCTCCATTTGATGTCAATTTGATGTCAATTAGCCTATCAGAAGCTTCTAAAGCTTCTAAAGCCATGACATCATTTTCTGGAATTTTCCAAGCTGTTTAAAGGCACAGTCAATTTAGTGTATGTAAACTTCTGACTCACTGGAATTGTGATACAGTGAATTATTAGTGGAATAATCTGTCTGTAAACACTTTTTGGAAAAATGACTTGTGTCATGCACAAAGTAGATGTCCTAACTGACTTGCCAAAACTATAGTTTGTTAAAAATAAATTTGTGGAGTGGTTGAAAAATTAGTTTGAATCACTCCAACCTAAATGAATGTAAACGTCTGACTTCAACTGTATATGCTCCCTACTTTTGTTTTGCCATTTAGCTGAACGATCAATGTTCTACTTGTCACTGTACCCACCTTTTCCCAACTTTCGACCAAGGCTCAGACTTTCCAGAAAGCAGGTAAGGCCAGCAATACAGGCAGCTTGATGAAATGCTCCCTGTTAACCAGCTATACATTTGATACCAGTTGGTATTGAACACCCTGAACTTTTCATCCTTCTTCATGAAACTGATCTCAGGCAGAGGTTGACTCTCGCTTTTAATTCATACCTTTTCCGTGTACCCCAGAGAATGAAAAGGGTTCTTCAACAAAAAGTCCACAACATTTTCGGCAGCGTTGGCTATTCTACCATCCTGGCGGAGAAAACTGCACACTCCGCCTGGTAGCTAGCTAGCAAGGCACATTTAAATCAATTGCACTAACGGGACTCAAAAATAATGTTCTAAAACCAAGAAAACAATTCATAATATACCTCCTCCGTCTCCTAGAATTTGAAAAAAATAATTTGAATAATGCTCAACTATCACTTTTCACTCTTAATCTCTATCCAACAATGTCACCAAGTTTCTCAACATATACAACCCCTATAATACTCTGTGGCAAAATCCCAATACAACTCACTAGGTTCATTCTCTGATCCTAATTAAATGATTGGATGGACATGTCAGTTCTTACTGCAAAAGGGTTGATTGGTTGGAGGACATCCCCCAGGAAGTAGTCATATTTACCATGTACTGTATGTCTATGGAAGGGGCTGAGGCCTACAAGCCTCTATGGTTTTGTATTGATGTCAATGTAGCCAGAGTGGGACGGAAGCTCCTCCAGCTACACCATGGTGCTACCCCAGACAGTGCAGTTGAAGTTACTGTAGACCTTCATTGCAAAACAGTGTATTTTAATCAATTATTTGGTGACATATGAATATATTTAATATAGTTTTATCTAAAAATGATAAAAACAGTGAAAAATTAAAAAAGTTATTTTCATAAAATTTTCCTCTGAGGAGCCTCCACTGGAACAAAACTATCTCTATCCTCTACCTTATTATGTGTGTTCAGGTATGTTGGCCGCACCCACTAATTGGCCACACCTGATCATAAAGAGAACTTGTTTCCTTTAAAATGGGGTCTGTTTGAACAGACTACAACAAACAGCTTTGTATGAGTAAAAAAAAAAAACATGGCATGCTAGCTCCATTGTGGTGGTGCAGTGGACTAAGTCCATGGATAGATAACAGAAGATCATATGTTCAAATCTCATTGACATTGTCCCACAATAAATACGTTAATTTCTATGTGTCCTATCTGTGTTTGAAGTTCAAAATAGTTAAGCCAAATTAAGTTGGAAGTGTAATTAACAGTCTTATTGGAACATGTCCTCAGAATGTTATTTATTTACCTTCAAGGAAAACTTTCAGGGAACCATAGTAAAACGTTCTCAGAACCTCCCTGCAACCTAAAGAAAAACTATCTTCCCAGAAGAGGCAAAATTTTCACTTCCATTGTCAGAACTTAAAAAAAAAAACATTACGTTTTAACGGTCAGGAAAGGTATGGCTTCGTTCCCAAAACCAATGGGAAACCAAAAATGTATTTTTTTATTTCACCTTTATTTAACCAGGTAGGCCAGTTGAGAACAAGTTCTCATTTACAACTGCGACCTGGCCAAGATAAAGCAAAGCAGTGCGACACAAACAACACAGAGTTACACAAGGAATAAACAAGCGTACAGTCAATAGCGCAATAGAAAAAAAGATAGTCTATATACAGTGTGTGCAAATGGCGTGAGGAGGTAGGCAATAAATAGACCATAGTAGCGAAGTAATTGCAATTTAGCAGATTAACACTGGAGTGATAAATGAGCAGATGATGATGTGCAAGTAGAGATACTGGTGTGTAAAAGAGCTGAAAAGTAAATAAAAACAATATGGGGATGAGGTAGGTAGATTGGGTGGGCTATTTACAGATCGACAATGTACAGCTGCAGCGATCGGTCAGCTGCTCAGATAGCTGATGTTTAAAGTTAGTGAGGGAAATATAAGTCTCCAGCTTCAGTGATTTTTGCAATTTGTTCCAGTCACTGGCAGCAGAGAACTGGAAGGAAAAGCGGCCAAAAGAGGTGTTTGCTTTGGGGTGACCAGTGAAATATACCTGCTGGAGCGCATGCTACGGGTGGGTGTTGTTATCGTGACCAGTGAGCTGAGATAAGGCGGAGCTTTACCTAGCATAGACTTATAGATGACCTGGAGTCAGTGGGTCTGGCGACGAATATGTAGCGAGGGCCAGCCGACTAGAGCATACAGGTCTCAGTGGTGGGTGGTATAAGGGGCTTTGGTAACAAAACGGATGGTACTGTGATAGACTGCATCCAGTTTGCTGAGTAGAGTATTGAAAGCTATTTTGTAGATGACATCGCCGAAGTGGAGGATCAGTAGGATAAGTCAGTTTTACGAGGGTAAGTTTGGCGGCGTGAGTGAAGGAGGCTTTGTTGCTAAATAGAAAGCTGATTCTAGATTTGATTTTGGATTGGAGATATTTAATATGAGTTTGGAAGGAGAGTTTACAGTCTAGCCAGACACCGAGGTATGTTCCCACAACTTCCAAGGAACCAAATGTGCTAGCTGGGTTATTAATAGGTTCTGTGGCATGTAGCCTAGTGGTTAAAGCGTTGGACTAGTAACCGAAAGGTTGCAAGATCGAATCCCCAAACTGACAAGGTAAAAATCTGTCTTTCTGCCCCAGAACAAGGCCCACTGTTCCTAGGCCATCATTGAAAATAAGAATTTGTTCTTAACTGACTTGCCTAGTTAATTAAAGTTTAAAAAAAAGAAGAATATTACATGCACCCTTTTAACTTATCCTGTTGTAATATTTCTAAGAACAGTATCTAACAATCTCAAAGACAGCTTCCCTGTCTACGTTCCACCATCCCCCCTCTCTCACCGCTTTAGAGACATCCCAGTTGAGCATGAGACTGGCTCTCTTCGCTGCCTCCTCTGTCCCATCCAGTAGACCAAACCCTCCGTTCATCACCTCACTCCTGGAGAGAGACTTGAGACAGAAAACATAGTCTGACTGAGTGGAGGAGGGGACATGACTGGGACTCTAAACTATAGTTACGTGCTCACAGAACAAACACATTTCAAGGTTGTCCATGAGCAAGATTGGTTATCTGATGCACAATGTCTCATAATTATCTCATAGGCTTTTGTGTGCTATCCCTCTTTCTTCCATTTCTCTTTCCCATCCCCTGTTTGAAGGGTCAGACTCAGGTCTTACCAGCCGACCCCTCCACCATTGTGCAGGGACACTCACGTAGACCCCCATATCTATCAGGGGTCAAGACAGGCACTCTTTGACATACCTGAGTTCACCCAAAGTCAATGGTTTCTAGCCATCTACACTAACATAGTGGCTAATATAATGATGACAATGTCAAAATAATGTCTGTCCAAGTGATAAGTGTGCTGAAGTGTACCTGCACAGAAGGCAGAGCCGTTATACACGTTGGAGGTATCTTTGAAGGGACTGTGTTTCACTGACGTCATGGTGACCACAGGAGACTGGACAGAAAAAAGTCATCATCATTCCTACAGGTTTACCTACCCACTGGAGACTCCAACCGAAGCATATATCCTCATAATATAACTCGTACAAGCACCCATAATATAGAGATATTGGTAAGGCTGATTGGGCTCTTACCAAAACTCTCCCATCAGCAATAGCTTGATTGATGGCCAAGGCAATACACACACGGCCTTTCTGGTCTGAGTAGAGGATTCTGGCTCAGTCACGTTGGCACTGATCTCCTCCAGGACAGTGGTGGCGATGTCATCAGTCACAGGGGTCACCGGAGGTGCAGATCCAGTGCAACGGTTCGAGAAGGGATGGGTCAAGGGTTATGGCCACAAGTTTAATCTGATCAGAATAAAAAACTGGGCCCTAGTCATCAGGAGCTATATCTGTCTTGAGCTATCCCCTCACCCTATCACTTACCCCATGATGTTTTGGACGTAGGACGAGTAGTGGAACTCAGTCACTCCACCTCCCTCCTTCTCTACCTCCGCTCCTGAAGAAAAGGAGAGGAACACCAACCTAGAGGTTATCAAACTGGAGAGGACTCTGCTGAGACCAACGTTTAGAGAGAAACCCCCTCAACCTTAACCGTAGCCAGACCAGGGGTCTCCAACTCATTCATGGTCTTTTTTGTTCTTCATATCCATGTAGACTTAGCCCCACACCAGTGTGTCGCCAGTGTTTTATGTAAATGTAAACTCTGGTGTAATTGTATTTCCATTAGAAGTGTAACACTAAATCAATTCAAATATTATTTGTCACATACTTTGAAAAATAATTGTGTAGACTAACAGTGACATGATTACTTACGGCCCCTTCCCAACAATGACCCCCACACAGCCAGCGATGACAGCAGTCTTGGCCTGTGCCCCCCCTCATGCCCCCCCAGCTCTGACGTCACAAAAACCCAGCCCCTCAGTTCATCAGACCTGCATTCAGCACTGTCAGCTACAGAGGTAGGGAGAGAGAGAGAGAGAGAGAGAGGGGAAGGGAGAAGAAAGAGAAACAGGTAAATTGTTTAATTCAGGATTTTGGCAATGAAGTCCATTAAACTACTTCTCCAGTGTCAGATCAACTCATGGATACCATTTTTATATCTCTGCAAGGAAGTTAGATGTAGTTTTGTGAGCCAATGCTGATTAGCATTACCACAATGGCTGGAAGTCCATGGTGTCTACTAGCATGCTAGCAGTTACCATAGACTTACAGTCATTCCGCTAACGCTAGTTATCAATTGCGCTAACGCCAGTTAGCAACTTCCTTCAAACTGCACGCAGAGACAAAAATATTATATCCACGAGTTCATCTACCTCTGAGGAAGTAGATAAAGGGCTCCATTGCCAAAATCCCAGTCTCCCTTTAAGACAATTTCAATGTGAGTTTACAAAGGGGCTAGTGCCCTCTACTGTTGACTGTTAGGACTAATCATGGTGCCATGGGCTATTCCAAATCAAAATGGGAAAACCTAGATGGTAACGGAAAAACAGCATCTAATTGAAATGCTGTAGAGTAGGGAGGATAGACGGAGGGAGGGATGTGTGGTTACCATGCCATTGGTGACAATGATACTGTATATAGCAATGAATGTGTTTCCACACAGTGCAAGTCAAATTCCACACACATTATTGCACACAGATATCTGCATACTGTAATACCATCATACTCACGTGCTCTGTCCTTACCTGGGCCCAGTTACAGAAAACCTGTCCATTCCCCACATAGGTAACCAGCTCCTGGGGAAACTGGAGAGCAGAGCAGGGGAAGATGATAAAGCAACAATAGACAGAGTGATTTAGGTGGATTAATACATTGTTTTAGTTAAATCAGAAATGAGAAGTGAACTGTTGTATGCCATGTACAGTATGTGAGAGTGGTGGTTACCTGGGCAACTGCAGGGTCCAGGTTATTCATGATGATGAGCATGATGGAGGCAGATTGGCGTGTACGACAGGGATACTGATCTATAGGGTAGGCCCTGAGGACACACACACACACACACAGATCAAGGGGTAGGACCTTATCATGGAATCGAGAGAGAGATTACTACAGGTGGGGAGTGGTGTTTTAGACATTAATAAGTACCTAATGTGTATTAGGGGGCAGAAGCAGTACATGTAGATGTGTCCATGTGCCTGAGCTCCCGGGCAAACTCAGAAGCGCAGGTCACTCCTCAGGGCCAGCTAGAGAGGAGGACGAAAGGAGGGGGTGAGACAGGAGGTCAGAATGTGGCGTGATTGTTTTGAAATAACTCAAGGACATGAACCCTCTTTTTCTTTTGCATCCTCTCTTTTGCTAACTTTCTGGTCCTTTGTGTTTTGATCCCCCTCTCTAGCCATGAAAGCACTCATTCGTATCTCTCTTAATCGTTGACAGTGTCCTTTTCTCCCAGTTCTGGCAAACGGTAGTGAAGCTGATTGAAGGTTCTGAGGGGGTGAACCAACACTGTCTCCTACCCTAAAGCCAAAAAAATGCCATTGTGCTGAGCATTACATAATGTGAACCGTGCGTCAACACATCATTGACTCTCAATAGATTGGATCAAATGAATCACATGCACTGTGTGTTATTATGTTCAGTGTCCCCAATTTTCTCCAACAATAATTGGAATCAACCCACAAGCTGTGGTGCGTCTGTAATCTTCTCTCATCCTTTTTCAATTTCAAGATTCACTCTCACTGAGGAATACAAGGATGGGCATGATTTGACACCTAAACTGACAATTCTCAATTCTCAGTTTGACACATACAACAACACAGAGTTACACATGGAGTAAAACAAACAAACATACAGTCAATAATACAGTAGAAAAATAAGTCTATATACGATGTGAGCAAATGAGGTGAGATAAGGGAGGTAAAGGCAAAAAAAGGCCATGGTGGCGAAGTAAATACAATATAGCAAGTAAAACACTGGAATGGTAGATTTGCGGTGAAAGAATGTGCGAAGTAGAAATAGAAATAATGGGGTGCAAAGGAGCTAAATAAATAAATACAGTAGGGGAAGAGGTAGTTGTTTGGGCTAAATTATAGATGAGCTATGTACAGGTGTAGTTATCTGTGAACTGCTCTGACAGATGGTGCTTAAAGCTAGTGAGGGAGATAAGTGTTTCCAGTTTCAGAGTTTTTTGTAGTTCGTTCCAGTCATTGGCAGCAGAGAACTGGGAGGAGAGGCGGACAAAGGAAGAATTGGTTTTGGGGGTGACCAGAGAGATATACCTGCTGGAGCGTGTGCTAGAGGTGGGTGCTGCTATGGTGACCAGCGAGCTGAGATAAGGGGGGACTTTACCTAGCAGGGTCTTGTAGATGACCTGGAGCCAGTGGGTTTGGCGACGAGTATGAAGCGAGGGCCAGCCAACTAGAGCGTACAGGTCGCAGTGTTGGGTAGTATATGGGGCTTTGGTGACAAAACGGATGGAACTGTGATAGACTGCATCCAATTTATTGAGTAGGTTATTGGAGGCTATTTTGTAAATGACATCACCGAAGTCGAGGATCGGTAGGATGGTCAGTTTTACAAGGGTATGTTTGGCAGCATGAGTGAAGGATGTTTTTTTGCGAAATAGGAAGCCGATTCTAGATTTAACTTTGGATTGGAGATGTTTGATGTGAGTCTGGAAGGAGAGTTTACAGTCTAACCAGACACCTAGGTATTTGTAGTTCTCTTTTACCTAGGTTAAAACACATTCTCTTTTACCTTGTCAGTTCTGGGATTCGATCCAGCAACCTTTCGGTTACTGGCACAACACTCTAACCACTATGCTACCTGCCACCCCCCTTAATCAGGAAAATACAATGGAAGCATCTCTAATAATGACTATATATTAACCAGAAATAGGTTGATTGAGAATTCATAAGGGTGGGAGGCAATTGTGTCTGGGATGCAAATAACTTTAAAAAATAAATAAAAATGATTCATTCAACCACCCCCCCAAAAATGTAATGGTCAAATGTTTTCATGTACATATGCTCAGAACTGACAGGTTTCTTTCTGTAAAAGTAGACAGTTCACAGTCACACACTGCTGATACAGAACTCATGGTTCAAATATAGATTGTGTTTAGATGACTGTGACTCGTGCCTATGTACATTTTTGCCATTCTAGGTTCGTTGTCATGTAATGCTGTGACCTGGTTCTGAAGTAGTGTTCCCTACACAATGAAGTTATTGTGAGATTGGTTTAAGTAACAACTATGGATCTCAGAACTAGGCACTCAGATGCAGGTTTTGTTACATTACATTTTTGAACTGTGACATCTCTTTGCTGTATGGTTTCCATATTATTTTAGAGTAGGATTGGGAAAATCAAACTTCAACAAAGTATCTTGTAACTGTCTAAGAGCGCCAACTCACCTTAACTCTAACAGCAACCACATACTGCTGTTCACAATAGATACAAGGGTTAATTTCAAATGTCTCACAACAATTTAAACATCATTTATTATAATATCATTATTCACTTCAGATCAAGCTGATTCAGTCACATTTATTTCAAAAGCACTGGAGACACACCTCAGTCAGAATTAACAACAACTCACAGCTCAACTATGTCAATCAGTGGCGGTCGTTGCCGTTTAAGATGAGGGAGGACAATCATTTTCTTTACGAGCATGGCCTTATTTCTATTACAGCATAGTGGATGACTGTCATTCATATTACATTCACCCAGCTCAATATAACATTGATAGGTTTAGGCTAATACATGATACTCAAATTTTCCCTATACCCATCATGAGTTTGCTACAATCTAGCCTATGAATTAAAGTTTACAATGTAGGTGCACAGGTTGAGAGAAATTTGAGTAATCAAGGTGACAGACATTGACACATTCAATACCGCCTTGCACACTCTTGCCTGCAACTAGCTGATCTAGGTTGTAATCATTAGTCTAACAGTTGCAAACAAGAGTTTCTATTAGAGAAATTCAGGTATGTTTATCCCCGTTTAGCTCAGTTTGCTTCCGTTTAAGAAACGTTTTTCAACAGAATCGGCAGAATGAAAACACCTCTGATCACACGCAAACACAGTTCACTTTTATAGCAGCCACATACAAACAGCATGATAGCATTGATCATTGTATAAATCCTTCTTGTGTCTACTCGCTCTCCTCCTCTCACCTTTTCTCTTCGCTTGTGGACTTCAGTGCACAACATATCAGCTGTCTGTGACCAGGCTAAAAAAGTCAAGAGAAATGCACAAGAATTTTGCTACACTCGCATTAACATCTGCTAACCGTGTGTATGTGACAAATAAAATTTGATTTGATTTGAAAACCTTTCCGAGCCAAACCTTCATATCATTACCGCTAAACGCTACACACAGCCTACATCGTTGTCACCATATTAACGTCATAGTCAACATACTGTAGCTACTACAACTAACACTTTAGTAAACAATCATTCACTACAGTGTACAGTCAGAAGCAAGCAGTTTAGAAGTTACACCGGTAGGCCCCGGTGGCAATAAATGAATAAAACCAAAAGTTTACCTTGACTTGGAAGAGTTCCAGTGTTGGATAGCCATAGCCAGCTGTTTATGACAGGTGTTTGAGTAGGCTGAACTAGTTAGCTGTATTCTAGCTAAGTAAGTGAAAGTGAACAAACAATACTGTCCAGTGTTTGTTTCCTGGCAATACTCACATTTTCCTGTTGGATTCTTTCCTATCACATGTAAGGTCTTATTCAACTGGCTGTGTCCCACCCTTAATCTTGTAAATATAGCCTCCTCTCTTCTGTTCCTTCCTGCCGATCTCACCTCCCCAACTTTCCTCTGTACTTTAAAAAAATGCCTACCCTTAGTATCTCTATTCCACTGCTCCTGCCATTTCTCCACCATCACTGTCCATATCATGCTTTTTGCCTCTGCCTTACTCATTGAAACTACCACATCAATATCCCCACTATTTAGTGCTTGTTTAGCCAGTACATCAACTGCCTCATTCCCCTCCACTCCCACATGAGCTGGGACCCATGTAAATATGATCTGTATACCCATTTGTTTACTCCTGCCATGGGTTTGTAGCACCTCATAAAGCAGGTCTTGTCTGCTGCGTGATATAAAGGACTGGAGACTCCTTAGCACTGCATATGAATCAGAGCAAAAGACTACTCTTTCTGGCTTAACTTCCTCCACCCACTGCAAGGCCAACAGTATGGCCATCATCTCCGCTGTATATACAGCCATATGATCTGTAATACGTTTCCTGACTGACACCCCACATTCCTGCACTACAAATGCTGACCCAGTACGTCCTGTCCTTGGATCTTTTGAACCATCTGTGTAAATGGCAAAATCCTGATACACAGTATCAAGACTTTTCTTAAACAAATCAGATGGATCAACACCCTCCCTATCTTTCTGTAGTCTCTCCAACACTTCTAGAACTACTACTGGAGATGGGAGGAGCCATGGTGGATTCACAGGAATGGCTACCGTTGGACTAAACTCCCTTCCATACAGTCCCATCTCCTTTGTCTGGTTATTACCCACACAAAGCTCGTGTTCTGTCTTTGCTCATGTTCCCAGCATGCCTCTAAAATCCCTTTTGCAGGATGAGATACCCCATGTCCCTGTAGGTTGACCTGATAATTAATTGCCAGCTGCTGTCTCCTAATCTGCAATGGCATTTCCCCTATCTTCACCTGTAGTGCAGCCACTGGAGACGTCCAAAATGCCCCACTAAATATTCTTGAGTCCTTGTCCCTGTATGACATCTAGTCTTTCCAATGATGTCCGGGCTGCCGAACCATACGCTATACTTCCATAGTCTATTACAGATTGGATCAATGCAACATATATGGTCTTCAATGAGGCACACCTAGCCCCCCACTCCTTCCCTGTCCGACAGCGCATCACATTTAGTATCTTCTTACACTTCCCACCACTCTCTCAATGTGTTCTGCCCAGGTCATTCTAGTATCAAAGTATACCCCAAGAAACCTGAAGGCCCTCACCCTCTCCAAGTCTCTCCCATATAACCTCAAGCATACCTCATCTCCCACCTTCCTCCTGGTAAAGAACACTGTCTGAGTTTTCTCTGCAGAGAACCTGAATCGCCACATTAATGCCCACCACTCTACCTCATCAATTGCTTTCTGTACCTTTCTGACTATGTATGGAACATTTCTTCCTCTCTTCCATAAGGCCCCATCATCTGCAAATAACGACCTCCCAAAATCCAGCTGTACCTGAGAGTAAACATCATTGATCATGATTGAGAACAACAGAAGACTAATCACACTCCCCTGTGGTTTACCATTATGCACCATGTAGCTTCCTGAGAGAGACTTCCCCACCCTCACCTGGATAGACCTTCCAAGCAGGATATCCTTTATCCAGTTGTATGTTCTCCCTCCTACCCTCATAATATCAAGCTTGATTAACAACCCCTCCTTCCACATCTTATGCCTTCTCCACATCAAAACATACAGCTACAACAGTCTCCTTGTTCACCTGAGCCTACCTGACCCCTGCTTCTAAGCTGATCACTGGGCACATTGTTCCCCTACTCTTCCTGAATCCACTCTGATCTGGCGATACTAACCCCCTGCTCTCCGGGAAGTAAGTTAGCCTCTCCGTTATCATACGCTCCATAATCTTACATACATGTGATGTTAAGGCTATTGGCCGATAGCTTGTTGGCCTCGCTGGGTCCTTCCCTGGCTTCCGAATTGGTACTACTACTGCCTCCTTCCAACTGCCTGGTAGTTTGCCCTCCTCCCACACTCTGTTGTACAACCCCAATACCTTATCCAGTGCCTCATCACCTCATCTTTCCCAGGTGAAGTTAACCCAGCCTTACCTATTGCCCTTTTCACCTCTGACATGATAAATTGTACAAATTTGCCGATCTATGCACTTGGACAAACGCTTTGTCCATTATCTCTGCCTTCTTCTCATCTGTTACTGCCACATCCTTCCCACTCGTCAACACTGGATAATCCCACTCCCTTCTGACCCCACTCATCCTCTTAATCATCCCCCACACTTCTCCCACTGGTGTCGCCCTTCCAATGGTGCCACAGAACCAACGCCAACATGACCTCTTTGCCTGACGGACCAGAGCCTGGGCCTGCTTATACTGAATCAGATGTTGGATGTTATGTATCCTTTTCAGTACTCTAAATGCCCTGTTTCTACTCCTCACCAATGCCCCACACTCCTCTGTCCACCACGGGACTGCTTTCCTCCTCCTCCCTTAACGCTTAGGTATCGCCTCAGTAGCTGCCCCCACCAACACTGTTCTCACCCAGTTATTCATAGTATCCACTTCCCTTCTCATATCCACCTGAGCCATCACCTACTCACTTAACTGCTGAAACTGATCCCACTTTGCCCTTTCAAACACCCACCTGCCTACTCCATCCACTGACACCTCCTCCTCCCTCCGGCCTACTGTGCATAATTTGGTGTAATGATCACTCCCTACTGTCGACTCCTCCCATACCTCCAACTCACAGATTCCTGCCATCGCACTAGATACCAGAGTGAGGTCCAATGCAGACTCTTAACCTGTAACTACATCAATCCTGGTCCCCCGGCCATCATTGAGGCACACCAGATCTTTAATTTCTATCAGATTTACCATCACTTGGCCATTTCCATCCACCCCCGTCTGACACAGATTATAGTAGTGTACTACCACTATCATCTCTCCTCTCAACCACACCTCCACCACCACATATTCCTGTATCTTTGCCTAGCATTGTGTAGAGAAGTCCTTGCTTTATGAAGGTGGCACATCCCCCCTTCCCCCTACACCTCTGTCCCTACGGACCACTACATATCCCTGTATTATAAACTCCACATTTGGTTTGAGCCATGTTTCTTGCACACAAATCACATCAGGCTTAGTTGGCATATCCACAATGAATTGCTTGAACTCCTGCCCATTAGCCAACAGGTTCGAGCATTCCATTGTAGTACTACCACCATAACTGAGATCCAGTAATACATGGCTCCACCCTCAGCTGATTGAGGTCATCTTGAACCTCTTCTCTGTTTTAGACTTTACTTCAGCAGTGCTGTTGATAAGCTTTCTCTTATCTATGTATACCATATATACCATATATATGTATACCTGCCCCATAATCCCCGATCTAGATGCTCCTACCCATCTCTCTCTTGAACATGTATCTCTCTGGACCTGGACTACCCTCACTGCTTCCGCATATGACACCCTTCTCCATTTTCACTTGTTGCACCTCCACTGCCTGCTTCATTTCCTCACACCCACTATATGCCACACTATGAGCACCCCCACAGCTGCAGCACTTTGGTTTTACACCCTCCCCACATTTCCCATACTCATGCTCCCCTCCACACCTGGCACATCTCACATGCTCCTCCTCACCTCCATGCTCCCCTCCACACCTGGCACATCTCACATGCTCCTCCTCACCTCCATGCTCCCCTCCACACCTGGCACATCTCACATGCTCCTCACCTCCATGCTCCCCTCTACACCTGGCACATCTCACATGCTCCTCCTCACCTCCATGCTCCCCTCCACACCTGGCACATCTCACATGCTCCTCCTCACCTCCATGCTTCCCTTGCATCTTATCTTGCCCTTCCCCGGAACCTTCTACCTCCTCTCTGCTGCTAGCATTAGAAACTATGTTGCTCTCCTCAAACTTGCTTTTCTGCCTCCTCTCTGCCTCTATAGACCTCTCGCTCCCCTTCAAACCCCTAGTCCCTTTCTCTCCCGCTTTCTTTTACTCTTTCTTACTCCCTCTTTTATTTTTACCACTATGCTCCATACTTGCTTCACTTTCTTCTCCATCACTATCTCCTACCATCTCTAACCCAGTCACAGCACAGCTGTGCCGAACCGCCGCCACATCGCGTATTGTTTGATTGTTTGTTTTTCCACTATTTCTAACTGTTCACACAACGTCCCTTCGTCCTCACCACCGCCCTCTCCTCACGCCCTCGTTCTTCACGACTGTAGAAAGACTTCACTTCCCCCGTTACAAAATCCTACTCCAAGGTGTTGTTTATTAGCCCCAACCCTCTGGGTGGACAACATGTCAGTTCATGCTGCAAGAGCTCTGATAGGTTGGAGGACATCTGTGTTGTCATAATTACTGTGTATGTCTATGGAAAGGGGGTGAGAACCACAAGCCTCCAACGTTTTGTTGAAGTCAATGTACCCAGAGGTGGGGGGAAAATAGCTGTCCTTCGGTTACACCATGGTGCTACCCTACAAAGTGCTGTTAAGGCTACTGTAGACCTTCATTGCAAACCTGTGTGTTTTAATTAATTATTTGGTGATGTGAATATATTTAGTATAGTTTTTTTCTAAAAAGTATTACTTTTTTAATGTTTCACAATTTAAAAAAAAAATGAAATTCAGGATGGTCCTCCCCTTCCTCCTCTGAGGAGCCTCCACTGATGGGATATAAACTGAATCAAACAAAAGCAAGAGTCGTCCATCTCTGGGGTTCAATAGCAGAAGTTACCAATAGGCCACTAAGACTGTCCTGTATTTGACAGTGCCTTCAGAAAGTATTCATACCTCTTGACTTATTGCACATTTTGTTGTGTTACAGCCTGAATTCAAAATAGATTATAAATATTTATTTCACCCATCTACACACAATACCCAGTAATGACATAGTGGAAAATGTTTTTAGAAATGTTTGCACATCTATTGAAAATTAAATAAAAAAATGTCATTTACATAAGCATTCAACCCCGATTTAATACTTTGTAGAAGCACCATTGGCAGTGATTACAGCTTTGAGTCTTTCTGGGTAAGCCTCTAAGAGCTTTCCACACCTGGATTGTGCAACATTTGTCAATTTGTTATTTAAAAAACTCTTCAAGCTCTGTCAAATTGGTTGTGGATCATTGCTAGACAACCATTTTCAGGTCTTGCCGTAGATCTTCAAGTATTCTGAACAATAATATAAATGCAATATAAGGAAATCAGTCAATTGAAATACATTAATTAGGCCCTAATCTATGGATTTCACATGACTGGGAATACAGATATGCATCTGTTGGTCACATATACCTTAAAAAAGGTAGGGGTGTGGATCAGAAACCAGTCAGTATCTGGTGTGACCACCATAAGCTTCATGCAGCGCGACACATATCCTTCGGATTGAGTTTATCAGACTGTTGATTGTGACCTGTGGAATGTTGTCCCACTCCTGCGAAGTTACTGGATATTGGCGGGAACTCGAACAAGCTGTCATAGACGTCCCATCCCAAACGTGCTCAATGGGTGACATGTCTGGTGATTAGGACCATGCCTCAGGACTACCTGGCATGATGACTCCTTGCTGTCCCCAGTCCACCTGGCCGTGCTGCTGCTCCAGTTTCAATTGTTCTGCCTGCGGCTATGGAACCCTGACCTGTTCACCAGATGTGCTACCTGTCCCAGACCTGCTGTTTTCAACTCTCTAGAGACAGCAGGAGCGGTAAAGATACTCTTAATGATCGGCTATGAAAAGCCAACTGACATTTACTCCTGAGGTGCTGACTTGTTGCACCCTCGACAACTAGTGTGATTATTATTATTTGACCATGCTGGTCATTTATGAACATTTGAACATCTTGGCCATGCTCTGTTATAATCTCCACCCAGGACAGCCAGAAGAGGACTGGCCACCCCTCCTAGCCTGGTTTCTAGCTAGGTTTCTTCCTAGGTTTTGGCTTTTCTAGGGAGTTTTTCTTAGCCACCGTGCTTCTACACCTGCATTGCTTGCTGTTTGGGGTTTTAGGCTGGGTTTCTGTACAGCACTTTGATATTTCAGCTGATGCAAGAAGGGCTATATAAATACACTTGATTTGATGAGGCCATTGGTGATTTTAAAACAGCTAGAGTGCGATGTCTGATGGTTGAAGACTGAGGTTGGATCAATATTGTAGTCACTCCACAATAATGACTTAAATGTCAGTGAAAAGAATACAAATATACAAAACTTGCATCCTGTATGCAACAAGGCACAAAATTAATATTGCAACAAAAAAACAGCAAAGGAATACACTTCATGGCCAAAATGCAAAGCCTTGTGTTGGATTTGACCTCAACATAACACAATAATGAGTAACTGCCTCCTTATTTTCAAGCATTGTGGTGGCTACATCATGGAATGGGTATGCTTGACATCGGCAAATAGAGTTTTTCTGGATAAAAATGAAGGGGGTGGAGCTAAGCACAGGCAACAAATCAAATCAAATCAAATTTATTTATATAGCCCTTCGTACATCAGCTGATATCTCAAAGTGCTGTACAGAAACCCAGCCTAAAACCCCAAACAGCAAGCAATGCAGGTGGAGAAGCACAGTGGCTAGGAAAAACTCCCTAGAAAGGCCAATACCTAGGAAGAAACCTAGAGAGGAACCAGGCTATGTGGGGTGGCCAGTCCTCTTCTGGCTGTGCCGGGTGGAGATTATAACAGAACATGGTCAAGATGTTCAATGTTCATAAATGACCAGCATGGTCGAATAATAATAAGGCAGAACAGTTGAAACTAGAGCAGCAGCACAGTCAGGTGGAAGTTGAAACTGGAGCAGCAGCATGGCCAGGTAGACTGGGGACAGCAAGGAGTCATCATGTCAGGTAGTCCTGGGGCATGGTCCTAGGGCTCAGGTCAGTTGAAACTGGAACAGCAGCATGGCCAGGTGGACTGGGGACAGCAAGGAGTCATCATGTCAGGTAGTCCTGGGGCATGGTCCTAGGGCTCAGGTCCTCCGAGAGAGAGAAAGAAAGAGAGAAGGACTAGAGGAAAACAAACTAGAGGAAAACCTGCTTCAGTCTGCTTAACACCAGAGACTAGCAGGTGACTTCACATTTCAGCAGAAAAATAACCTACAACACAAGGCCAAATCTACCAAGAGGACAGTGAATGTTCCTGAGTGGCCAAGTTAGTTTTGGCTTAAATCTGCTTGAAAATCTATGGCAATACTTTTTTTTCTGCTTGAGAGTCTAGCCATGGTCCCCAACATCTTGACAGAGCTTGAAGAATTTTTTAAATAATAAATGGGCAAATATTGCACAATCCAGGTGTGTAAAGCTCTTATAGACTTACCCAAGAAGACTCACAGCTGTTATCACTGCCAAAGGTGTTTCTAACATGTATTGACTCATGGAGCTGAATACTTATGCAACGACTATATATATTTTTTTAAATTTCTATTCAACTTTTTTCTTTCAGTCTTTTTTGTAGATTTGTTGACAAAAAAATAATTAAATCTATTTATCTCTTTGCAACACAACAAAATGTGAAGAAGTCCAAGGGGTCTGAATACTTTTGCAAGGCACCCACAGAATCTGAGAAAATTGGAAAATAAAAAACCAGGTGTGAATTAAATATAAAAGACAAATGGAAAAATAAAGTAGAAATGACATTTTTAAAATACAAAAAGCAATTACTAATTGGACTTTATAGTAAAGAGAAAAATCAATACAAAAACAGAACACTAATAATGGCAAAGGATAGCACAGCACATGGTCTTGTTTTTTTCCTGAAGGAGCACAAAGAAATACACACACCTAGAGTGAAGTTATCCCATCTTTTTCCTTACCCTCCTTCCTCTACAAGTCTCTTATATTCTATGAGGGGAAAACCCAATCTGGGTTAGAGTGGGGGGGAATAGTCAACACTTCCATTTATCAGTTTAAATAATTGATACAAAAAGGATCACCTTAACACATCCATAGAAAGGGCTTGTCGTGAATCATGCTCAGCCTGAGGCTGAGCTGTTTGAGGGTGGTGGGGTGTCAGCAGGGGCGGTGGAAGGGCTAGAGTCTTGGACTGGGGGTGTAGGGGTTGGTTCAGGGGCAGAGTCATGTTTGGAAGGATCCTTTTCAGATGGCCCTCCCTGGGTCTCCTTGTCATCCTCCTGGGGGTAGAGTTCTGGGTATCTCTGCATACACTCCTGCATGCCCCTGAATTGCTCCAGGCACTCTGAGCCCTTCACCTCCTCCTTGCTGTAGTGGAAACAGGAGAAGGCCTCCTTAAACGATGCTCCACAGGGACCGCTGGCCATCCCTCCCAGACAGGGGCAGTTCCAGTTGATCTCCCCATTGGGTAGGATCAGACCTTGGGAGGAGACAGAGAAAAAGGGAAACAGATACTAATTATACCACAAAAAGAGTGCAACTCTATTAGGTTACTGGTTATCACAGAGGGCAGCAAGTTTGGCCAATGTCACAACAAACCCATGAAAACATGTAAGGCATGGGGCATGTCCTCATGTCAATCTAGTTAGCAATTGAGCTAATCTGGGCCTAATGTAATCCAATTGAGAAGCACTACTTCTCTCTACTCACCTCGTTCTTCATAGGGGTCATCAGGATCCTCCTCCACCAGCTCAGCGTTGCTCGGCGCTTCATGTTCCTCCTTAGTCACAAAGATGACACGGTCCTTACCTGGTGTGGAGAGGATAGGCAGATATCAGTGAGAATAGTCTCCGCTGACTCAAGTGGCATGAAGTGGATTGTGGACTGGAGTTAGTCAACCCTAATATGTCCAATCAAATACACTTATACACAGTCAAATGTGATGTAAATGAATGGCCAGCCAATTTATATTTCAGGTGATTTTAGCTGTGTAAACTTTCAGAAATTAAAACTTATTCAAACACAATTATACCAGTATTGTACTTGTCTTTGATTCGTCTAGAAACTATATCTGATAATGGTTGCGATTATACTATTCAGGAATGTATTATTTTTGTCATTTTCTCCCAGACAAAATGTAATTTCCATCACGTCATTAAACATCCATTTTGGAGAAGTCCTCCAATAGAATCTACAGGGTGACACATACCTTTTATTTTACTGTCAAATGTCCCGTGAACTTCTCCACCTGCCCCTCTGTATTTCCCTTCAGCTTGGTTTTCCCACTCAAACCACCATGTCTGCTCACCAGCATCAAAGTCAGATGTTTCAAGCTCTTTGGCTTGACAAAGGGAGCACTCTCTATACATGCACTCTTTCTTCAGGTTCTCTCAGCACAAACACTCAATAACTTTCTCAATGTTGCTGCAGCTGATCCCTTTGTGATACTGTAGTTTGTCAGCCATGAACTGGAGGTTGGCATGGGTTTTGCAGAGGCATGTGTCCCCCATCTTGGACTGCTGGCTTGACAACCCAAAAAGGACATATTTTGCAGAATTCACAGTGGGAAATTAAACTTCTGATCAAGGTTCTGAATTGTGCCATTCAAGAAGCGCTTCTGCTTTTTGTTCTTGTTCCTCGTTAGTGGGTCCTTTTCCCTGTTGCTCTGCTGTTGTCATCACGTTCATAGAATCTAGTAATTTTCTCTTCTGTGGCAGTGCCAATTCTGTTACACTGATTTTTCCTGGAGTATTGAAGACTTGGATGGCCTGTTTTCAAATTGTCATTGCTTTTGCTAAAAATCCAAATTCTGTTTGTGGCTTTGACCAAGCCATACTTTGCCTCAGTGTTTTTGAAGCAACTTGTTTGTCCTTGGCACTGGACATTTCTTTTATACTTTTGTTTTAACTCCGCAATGATGGCATTTTGAAACAATAAAATCCTTCAAGTTCTTCGGAGGTCTCTTCATTTGCTGTTTTGTCTTTGGGGAATCTTGTCTCTCCATTTTGTTAATACCTTTTTTTGTATTTCTCAGCTTTCCGTAAAGCATTATCAAGTTTGACGTTTGTCATACTAAGATCTCTGTATGCTTTTGAGCGACCTCTTACAACCTTTTTCCTTATAGCAAGTATTCGACTTCTCATTCCTGTTGCAGACGATGAGGAAGGGGTATCAAGGTCTGCATCAGCGGCAGGTAAGTTAGGGGCAGGTATGTTAGCCTCATGTTCTGGCTGCAAGTCATCTGGTGACTGAGGTGTGTTGCCTGATAAGTAGGTCTCCATTGCAACTGTTCTCTTTAAAGTCTGTCTTCTATTCCATTGGTTGCATTTTCATTACCTTCTCTTGTTTATTTGTTCTTGCTTTGTAAGCTCAGAGTGAGACTTCACTTCTCCCTTTTCTTCCAGTATCTCTCCCTGACTTTTTGCAGATGTTCCTGGTATCGTATATAATAATTTTCTATTTTGTTTCTATATGGTTTGTGACCTCTGTGCTGTTTTATGTGGTATCTTCTAAGAATAAAGTCAAACACTACTTAGTTTTCAACTTGTGCACACCGTGGAGCATTTTCTAGATTAAATTAATTTAAAACATTATTAAATAAGCTTAAAGAAAAAAAACAAGTAAAGTAAAAACAAGATCATGGATGTGTCATTTCCACCACACTTAAGTTTGTGATGGAAATGACTGATGGAAATGACACTTCTACAGTTTCTGAAGAAAATTGACAGACTGCTAGCATGCTTTGGTTAGTATTACAGCTAGCATATAGTTTATACTAAATACATAAAATATACATTTTTCTCCAACTTCTGGAAATCACATATGGAACAACTGTCCACTGCAGCCATGTGCTTCAGTGTCACTGTTTCCTTGGTAACCAAAGTAACATTCTATTGAAAAATACTTTATTAAATTAGGTATTTTGTCCTTAGTGGTGGAAATGACACCACTCCAAAAGGTATAAAACAACAACAATATAAAAGGGCATTCTCACAAATATTGATATAGATTTTATTTAATTGACTGTATTACATGACATTATATAAATGTGTAATTATTAATGTTCTCATAGAAAAACAGTAGAAGTTTAAAAATCGGTCAGGGACAAGGGTCTGACAAATTGAGGTATTGAGGTAAAATGCATCTGAAAAGTAGCTAAAATACTTGATAGAGAGGTGTTTTAAAAAGTATGGGGTGATTAGTGTGAACTTAACTTACAAATATTTGTTAGATTTTTTATAAAATCCCCAAAATTGACCCGAGGACATAGAAGTGCCCGTAGTTGTAGAATCACCCATTCATAAGTTATCACACCGAGAGCAGTCCGTCTACTTGTACTGAAACACACACACCATGTCTGAAATCAGCGACATAGATTTAGAAAATATATCTCTGGCTGAACCTGGTTCTACAAGCATTGGAGATAAAACAATGCCTCGTTCTAAGTAGAATCATAATTATAAAATACAATGATCGAGCAACGTTAGCTAGCTAACTACTGCATCTAACCAGTTTGAAGAGAAGCGGTAATTCATTCACACAGCACGTAACGTTACCTTCCTCCTTGACTGAGGACATTTCTTCGGTGTGGTGTCTACTGACGTGTAGTGCCCTTCAAGGTGTCCCTGCGGTGCCGAGTTTCCCGACTGATGTTATACTACTTTATCAATTACAAAAGGAGAATAATTTGGTATTGTATAGCTAGCTAGCTGTTTCACAACTACTTCATCGTTCACATAACCCACGTTTTTTGTGTCAGTGCATCTGAGGACGTAAGAACGAAGGACCCATTTTAGCTGCCCCTCTTAGTTCCTGACATAAATTCTTAGGGAATAAGTTGTAGTCCAAACACTTAAGACACACCCTCGTCATATGCCCTTGGGGGAATCGCCGCAGCCATATTTGTCGTCAGTCCAAATGATTAGCCAAGCAAGGGAAGTTTGCAACTTAAGCCCCTTAGCCCTCGTTTCTAATGGAGTTTGCGAGTGTACAATTATGTTCACGCCGGGCCTGAAACGCCCCTAATTCGATTCGCGATTATTGTAAATCCGCTAAAAAAAGTCCGCAAACGTTAATACGGAGTTAACATACGCGTGTAACTAAGGCCGATTTAAGCTTGATGCAATATGGCCTAACAGAGGCCAAATCAAGCTCTACCACATCACTGTGCGCCTCACAAATGTTGTAACAATGTGTAGGGCTCCATATAGCTCCGCACTGACATGATTGGTTGACGGTAGGTGGGGGCAGTGCGTCCTGTATAAACACAAACACCCTTGAAAACGTCCTTCACAACAGCTCTGCTTCTCGAAGTGCAAGAAGTATGAATGCCCTGACTTATGTCGAGGCCACATTGCAGTAAATACTGTATGGCAAATTCGATGCTTGAATGACCATACATTGGCTTTTAATGGCCATAAATTGTCAACCGATCATGTCAATGCAGAGCTATGTGGAGCCCTCCGCATTGTTAAAACGTTTGGGAGACGCACGGCGATGCGGTCACAACCCTCCATACAGAATCTTCGGGCCACATGGCCATATCAAGCATAGATCGGCTTTAATGTACAGGTATGACTTAAAATGCTGTCATACGGTCTCTGCGGAAGTCAGGGCATACTTAATGCGTTTCGTGGAGCAGAGCTGTTAAGGAAGTGGGTTTGTGTTTATACAGAACCTTCCGCCTCCACCTAACGTCAACCAATCATGTCAATGCGGAGCTATTCAGACCCTCGTTATAATATTTGGGAGGTGTACGGAGCTCGATTTGGCTCAGCAATTGCGTCACACCCTCTGTAACAGTTTTGCTTCCATCCCTTTCCTCGCCCCTACCTGGGCTCGAAATAGGGACCCTCTGCACACAGACAAGTTACCCATCTGTCCACAAAAGCTGCGGCTCTTGAAGAGCAAGGAAGGTCTCAGAGCGAGTGACGTCAACCGATTGAAACGCTATTAGCGCGCACCCCGCTAACAAGCTAGCCAATTTCACATCGGTTACACCTCGGAGCCTCAACACCAAGCATAAATCGGCTTTAAGGGACAGAGATCCACAGTCCCCTCCCCGATTTCATCGTGAGTGACAATAAACTTGACTGAAGTAGCTAGATACAAAAAGTTGGTTTACACCATAGACCATGAGTTTACACTTCTAGATATTGGAAAGTTATTTTCATCATGTGACACAAAGCTACTTTGCTCTAAGTGTGTTGTGATGGATTTATCCAGACAATATTTCAAGTTGTTAGTGTAATCTTTACAAAGAAAATACAACTTTTCCCTAAAATGAGTTTTTATTGAGAAAGATCTTTTTTTTCCCGGAAAACATTTGTTCGGAACAGCATACTATTATTTTTTTTTACATATTAAAAAAAAGTATTTTACACTGTTGATGGATTCAATGCATGGCATATATACAGAAAACCAAAATCCACGACATGTGAAAGTGTTTAACACAGTCATGCTCAAAGCA
The DNA here is from genome assembly GCF_002021735.2 of Oncorhynchus kisutch. NCBI lineage: Eukaryota > Metazoa > Chordata > Actinopteri > Salmoniformes > Salmonidae > Oncorhynchus > Oncorhynchus kisutch. The sequence goes on from NC_034174.2 coordinate 34,807,019, forward strand.
GACAAAAACACACAAAATAAATCTTTCCTCACCCAATCTTACCCAACAACGTGGGCAACAGGTATGAATGTGGCATATATACGATTACCTCTCCCTAAACGCACGTCCAGTTTCAACATTAAGGCCCTTCTGCTGAGTGGTTCACTTGATAAACTCTTCCACTGCTGCACACTTTTTGACAAAGCTGGACCACACAGAGCCCTACACTCTACCTGATCCTATATTGGATCACTGCTTTAAAACAGTCACGTCTGGCAGACAAACATGGTTATGTTCTAAATAGTTCTGAGCCTGGACCAAAACTTCCTTTGCTACTCAGTGAAATGAGTGGCCATCAGGTCAACACCCCAGATAAAGATTGTACCAAAGAGCCCAGCTGTGAAGGTATACTGTACACTCGTACTCATCTATATCCTCCGGGTAATAGAGATGATGGAAATTAATGTATATACTGTGTATACTGTATACTGTGTTGGGTTGTATGAAAGAGGTCCAATAAGAGAGGGACTGCCCTCATCCCAGTGTAGCACACATGATTGCATACATGAGCCACAGAGCTCTTCTCTCAGTCTGAAAAGGAACCCCCCCCCCTGTGGATCAGACCATTTTATATAGATATGAAACACTCCAGATGACTCTGAGAAGGCTAACCAGTCCCAGGCATCAGGCAAACTGAGTTGAGAGATTGATCTATGTGTTATGACTCAAAGGGGGTGCAGGCCAAGGGTTGTGAGCAGGCCATGGGTTGTGAATGTCAGGATGTAGTCAGTCCCACCACTTTGCTACACAAACCATTCTGTTCGAGCTGAACCTTCTCTAGGCCATGTCAGGGGGAGATGCCAGAAAGCACCCGGGAAATGACAGATTAATTATGCAGATTTAAAAAATCTAAATGGACATAAATTATGGGAATAATAATTATAGATGGAGATTTGGTGGGACTTGGTCTGATCTGTCCATGTGCATTAAGAGGGTTGTTTCGTCACAGGTGTTGGCAGCCAGGTGTCTGTCTAGAAGAGCAGGGCTCCCATGCTGCCCATTTCACTCTGCTCCTTGACAAAGATCTCAAAGTACTGGTAGATGATGGTGACGGCCAGCAGGATACCGGTTCCCGAGCCAATAGCACCCAGGAAGTCTGCCATGACAGAAAGGCCACCGATACAGAGACCACCAAAGGCAGCTGCTGTGGGGATGTACCTTGAACACACAGAGTAGTAAAGCACCAATCATTACCTGAAGAAAGTTTGGAATAGTGTAATAATAAACCGTGGTAAAGCTATGATGATGTGGATTGTTATGGCTAAAGGTTAGAGAGATGGCTGAGATTGTTCACCTGTTGAGTTCATGGACCATGGAGGTCTCTCTGTGTCCCCTCATAACCATCTGTTGCTCCTTTAGCTGCTTAGCCACCTGGGAGACAAAACACACTGTTTACATAACATCTACAGGTCCACTGACACACGCTGCCCACAAAAGCCCTGGAAATGTTTAGTTAATAAGATTTCTACATCAAAACAACTTGAGTAATTTGAATTAAATCGAATTAGTTGATGAATACATAGTCTAACAAATGTACAGCACATGTGGTAGCAGGACTTACATCTTTGGCAGATGAGCCAGACACCTCGATCCAGGTCTTGGAGAAGAAGGCACAGGAGCCCAGCATGAAGCAGATGTAGATGGCAGCATGGATTGGGTCATCTAGGACCGAGCCAAATGACTCCGGGGGAGAGAAGTAGTAACATAGCCCACCCACTGGGTAGGCACGGGCTGGACCACCTGAAGACGTATCCTACAAACACACACGTCTGGTCATCTCATATAGTCTGTGCCGCTGGATATGTTCATGTGACAAACATGTCAAATGTAGTTAAATTGAGTTTAGACATGGTAGTTCAGATATGGTAGAGCAGGGATAAAAAATAAAGGGTGTGTACTTACTGACCAGGTGCCCAGCAGGTTAACCAGGAAGTTACCACTGAATCGTGTGGAGAGCATCTGAGAGATCACGTACAGGTTGGACACGAGGGCAGACTGGAGGATGATGGGAATGTTGGAGGTGTAGAAGAGCTTGATGGGATAAGTGTTGTATTGGCCACGGTAACGGGCAGACTTGATGGGCAGATCCACCCTGAAGCCCTGTGGAGAGATGGGAGGAAGAGACGGACATGGTGAGATACAGTGTACATTTATAAAGTCTAAATGGACATTACTAAAAAGGTGAAGAAAAAAACTACCACATTGTGTTGTTTTTTGAGTAACTAATTATCTGACACTAACAAATGTGTTCAACTCCTTTAACTGGTTTTAGGACAGACAATGAAGGAAGAGCGTTACTGACCTGGAAGTATATGACTACACCAAAGACAAAGACAGTGGCGAGGAGGTTCATGAGGTTGGGCAGGTTCTGGCGGTAGAAGGCCTCTCTCAGGGCGCGCACCTTGTCTGTTCGCGTGGCCAGCAGGTGGAAGAGAGCAATGATAGCCCCCTCAAACTCTGTGCCTGAACACAAGACAAGATACTCAAACATCAGCCTCACATCTAGAGACCAACTGGCCATACTCCTGGGGCGTTTCAAGGCCAAGTCTGGATCTATAGGAGCCCTAGTTGTTCTTATATGAAATTACTACTTGGAAATTAGTAAGTCTGTCCTAAATGTACACCCAGACATGGCACATCAGTTTCAATGCCCCATACCTCTGCCAGTGTTGACGGTGGTGGGGCTAAAGGCCTTCCAGACGATGGTCTCACAGATGTTGGTGGCGATGAACAAAGAGATACCAGAACCCAGACCATAGCCCTTCTGCAGCAGCTCATCCAGCAGCAGCACGATCAGACCGGCCACAAACAGCTGGAGGGGGAGACAGATGGGTTAGAAAGACAGAGACAAACCACTCGCACTGGAGCCATATTTGACTTCCTTTAAATATACCTATTCTTCCTACATTCCATGAAGTAATCTGAGAGGGTTGGATTGATTCAAGAATATGATGTGAACCTTGCTCTATATTAGGACCAAGCCTGGATCTGATAGGGGAGATAAAGAGTAGGGCTAAGAATATGACTCAGAGGGGTGGGGAGGAGGGCCCACCTGGATGATGATGAGAAGACAGATCCCAGCGCCCATATCGGAGGGGTCTCCATACATGCCAGTCATCACATACACGATGGCCTGACCAATGGTGATGATCATACCAAACACTGTAGGAGATGGCAAGGGGTTAAAGAATCTATGGCTTCATTCACAGTAATGCTTGTGCTTGATAGAATCAAGTCAAAGATACTCAAACTAGGAACAGGAAGTGGGGCTTGTGGTCTTACATTTCTGTGCTCCATTGAAGAGGGCCCTGTCTTTGGGTGTGTCTCCCACCTCGATGATCTTAGCTCCAGCCAGGAGCTGCATGATGAGGCCTGAGGTGACGATCGGAGAGATACCCAGCTCCATCAGGGTACCTTGAGGGAGAGACCCAGGGGACGTTAACAGGAGAGCAGAGCCATAGAGATGTTCAGCCATTCATTCATAAATAACACCATTCAAGTTGGAGATAAAGTTATCCCTCCAATTGATCAAATCAACATTCATTAAACACTATCAATTCCCACACTGTTACTAATTAGTTGATATGTCCCTTGATTGACTTATCAATTCATTTATTCACCGGTTACTCTAATTTGATGTCTCTACACTGCAATAGTGACAACCCACCTCTGTTGGAGGCCAGAATCACTCTCATCCAGTAAAAGGGATCTGCAGAGTCTGATGACATGATGCCAAACAGGGGAATCTGGATGATAGACGTGACAGACATTCAGGTGTGAGGTTTTTATTTATTTAATTCTACTCGTTTAACATGCTAGAAAATATTGTGTGAACAAAAAGGCAGATATTTACCTGGCAGCACACAAGGAAAATGAAGAGAGTGATGGCTGTCCATAGTACCTTCTCTCTGAACTGGATCTGTTGAACAACAATTACAGCAAGACATGGAAGCAAATTGACAGCATTAACAACATAACACATACAGAGGTTATAAAGTTTAAAGTAAAACGATTCTTGTCATGAAGTAAATACTGTACCTTTCTTTCGGGTTTCTGGATTTCAGGTAATACAGCGCAGAAGGGCTTTATTACCTCCAGGAATTTGACTAAAAAACAGACAAAGGGAGGGATGTTATTGGTTCCCCATAATAAACAGAAATCAAGGGCAGTGAACCTATTTATAGGGGGACGTGGCATAGCGATACATGCATAACTAGAGGTTTGCATCTTTGGATATGAGCGAATTCACTATGAAAACAGATCGCACTATCAAAATAGTTAAATTCAACATTTTGCATACCAGCTAAAGGGTTTCAGTTAGCATTTGCTGCTTATGATATGGAGCTACTTATGGGGCAAACACTGACTGTTAGCTGTGCGTCGTCATCAGTAGTCTGGTTGTCTGCTTCAAGTTTAGCTAGCTATGTTAGCATAACCCCTGCAAGATAAACCTGCAAAGTTACCGAGCTCTGAGATATCAATGATCATGTAACAATGGTAGATATTAAAAAGTTATCAATGTAGCTGACTGGGCATTTAATAATACGAAGTAACTAACAAATATGTACAGCTGTTAGCTAGCTAGCTAATGTAATGTTAGCTAGTTAACTAGCTACTTGCTATCAACTGACACTGACAGCTAACGTTAGCGAGCTAAATTAGTTAACCTTAATTAGCTAGCTAACTTTAGTCTAACCGTTAGTTTCTTCACAAATAACAAAGCTAACCATTTCATTGCAGTCATTGTTGTTGAAGACATGAGTTCAAAATATGTTTAAACACAGAGTATTCGTCGTCAAACTAAATGTTAGCTAGCTAAATGCTTGCTAGCTAGCTAACGTTACAATGAAAATGGCCTCCATAAATAGAACCAATCATAAACAATTCTCATTGCTTGCATCTGATTCAAATGTTTCCTGTTTATGTGAAATCGTCCTTTAGCTAGCTACTTCATTCTAGGGGATACTCACTGCCCATGATGATGTCCCAAGCGTTACGTTGTTAGTGTATGGTCCCCGTGTCAGACAGTGGGTCTCTCCAGTTTTCGTTCTGACTACGGGCAAAAAGCTCTGCGCTTGGAAAGAAAGCACTTTAGAGACACGTCACCACTACACAGGCGCTTCAACACGTCAGTTCAACAGAAAGTGGGTGTATCTTTAGTTTCTAGAGTTAAAAGTAAACTGAAAACTATGCGGTAGGGTCAATATTTTCCTTCTGTCTGCCCAGGTCGTTGTAGCACAGTACTGGCCCTCAAAGCATATGGCTAGATGTGTGTCGGCCAGCTTTTTCATAACCCCACTGTCTCCATGAAAAATGTGATGACTTTGATAGATTCTTATTATGACGAAGAGACATAAAATACAAACATTGACACGCCGTTGGCAAGAAACAATAAAGATATTACTTCCTGCAAACAAATGTAAGCGAATGGGCACATAACCCATTCAAACCGTGCTGCATTATGGGGACACATTTTTTTCGACTTGCAACTACATGTCCACTGCAGGAGCTTTACAAAAAGAATGTGATCTAAGGTCATGAAGTTTTGACTGCAGTCGACTGCCAGTTTCTGCAGTTGCTCTTCACCAACTTCATCCTGTAGCCATTACCTGCATTGTGGGAGGTTCTATTGTCAACCGATCATTAGAGTGTGAACCGTGGAACCAACTTTGCTTTTCATGTATGTATACAGTCTTTCTCACCAATTGATTGTACAATGTACACATGTATATTTTCAGTTTATGATTGTGTGATATGGGTGTTGGCGACATGTTTATTTTGACATAATAAAGAAAAACTTTTATAAACAATGGGAACAATGCCTCAGATCCCCAAAATGTTCTACAGCTGCAACATCGACATCATCCTGACTGGTTGCATCACCGGCTGGTATGGCAACTGCTCGGCAACCGACCTCAAGGCGCTACAGAGGGTAGTGCGTACAGCCAAGCTTCCTGCCATCCAGGACCTCTATACCAGGCGGTGTCAGAGGAAGGCCCTAAAAATTGTCAGACTTCAGCCACCCTAGTCATAGACTGTTCTCTTTAATACAGCATTGCAAGTAGTACCGGAGCGCCAACTCTAGATCCATAAGGCTCCCTTAACAGCTTTTAACCCCAAGCCATAAGACTGCTGAACAGTTCATCAAATGGCTACCCAGACTACTCGCTGTTTATTATCTATTCATAGTCACTTTACCCGTACTTACATGTACATATAACCTCAATTACCACTACTATCTTGTACCCCCGCACATTGACTCGGTACCAGTACCCCTGTATATAGCCTCGTTATTTTATTGTGTTAATTTTTTTACTTTAGTTTATTGCGTAAATATTTTCTTAACTCTTATTTTTCTTGAAACGGCATTGTTTGTTAAGGGCTTGCAAGTAAGCATTTCACAGTAAGGTCTACACCTGTTGTATTCAGCGCATGTGACAAGTCAAAGTTGATTTGATGTTGCATCGACTGTTGGAAAACCACATCAGTGTCTGACTTTTGGCTGTCGCAGCTGCATCTCCCCCAGCTTCACTCCTCGACTTTCATCTACAGTCGGTTGCTTTCGCCTTACCAGTCAAACGAGCCCAATGGCCTGTGTGCAAGAGTATCAAAACCTTAATGTATCATGGGTAAATTGTGACTGACTGACTGATCTACAAATCATAATGAGTAGTTATTTATGATGCAAAGTTCTTTGTAGATCAGTCAGTCATTCTGCAGTCTCCTGCACTGTCTTCTGCAATGTCGAAGAAGCCCAATCACTAGCCATGTTCGAGAGGATCAAATACATAATGTATCATGGGTAGATTGTGACTGACTGACTGATCTACAAATAATAAGGAATAGTTATTTATGCTGCAAGATCAGTCAGCACTATTGGCTGCAATGCCGAACAAGCCCACTGTATTTCAATGAAGCACTCAGTTATGGGGAATTCAACGGTTCTGTTCATTCTAGTGTACTTCAACAAATGTGGTTTGTCTGGCAACAATCAGCTGGGGGGTTGCTTTTCTGAGAGCCTCAGAGTAGTCATCAAAGTCACCAACAGGCAACAGCACCACACTTCCATCCTCATTATTACAGCAGTACATCTTTTTTTTAATGTATTTTTTCACCTTTATTTAACCAGGTAGGCCAGTTGAGAACAAGTTCTCATTTACAACTGTGTCCTGGCCAAAATAAAGCAAAGCAGTGCTACAAAAACAACAACACAGAGTTACACATGGGATAAACAAACTTACAGTCAATAACACAATATAAAATCTGTGAAAATGTAGAAGAGTAGGGAGGTAAAGGCAATAAATAGGCCATGGAGGTGAAATAATTAAAATGTAGCATTAACACTGGAGTGATAGATGTGCAGATGATGATGTGCAAGTAGAGATACTGCGGTACAAAAGAGCAAGTAACAATATGGGGATGAGGTAGTTGGGTGTGCTATTTACAGATAGACTCTGTACAGGTACAGTGATCGGTAAGCTGCTCTGACAGCTGATGCTTAAAGTTAGTGAGGGAGACATAAGACTTCAGCTTCAGTGATTTTTGCAATTTGTTCCAGTCATTGGCAGCAGAGAACTGGAAGGAAAGGCGGGCAAAGGAAGTGTTGGCTTTGGGGGTGACCAGTGAAATATACCTGCTGGAGCGCATGCTACGGGTGGGTGTTGCTATGGTGACCAGTGAGCTGAGATGAGGCGGGGCTTTACCTAGCATAGACTTATAGATGACCTGGAGCCAGTGGGTTTGGCGACAGGTCACAGTGGTGGGTAGTATTTTGGGCATTGGTGACAAAACGGATGGCACTGTGATAGACTACATCCAATTTGCTGAGTAGAGTGTTAGAGGCTATTTTGTAAATGACATCGCTGAAGTCAAGGATCGGTAGGATAGTCGGTTCTACGAGGGTATGTTTGTGAAGGAAGGAGGCTTTGTTGCGAAATAGGAATCAGATTCTAGATTTAATTTTAGATTGGAGATGCTTAATGTGAGTCTGGAAGGAGAGTTTACAGTCTAGCCAGACACCTAGGTATTTGTAGTTGTCCACATATTATAAGTCAGAACCGTTCAGAGTAGTGATGCTAGTCGGGCAGGAGGGTGCGGGCAGCAATCGGTTGAAAAGCTGTTGGAGGCCTCGGAAGGAGTGTTGTATGGCATTGAAGCTCGTTTGGCACAGTGTTAGCACAGTGTCCAAAGAATAATCTAACAGATTCTAACCAAGCCATCTTTCAGTGGATAGACCTGGCAGTTTCAGGGTCAGTGACAGTGTGTAAATACAGTGGCCTGCTTCCCCCCCAAAATTACCAAGAAAACAGATACAAAATTATTTTTCTTTAGTCTCTGTGTTTCATACATTTCATTCAATTCGCAAGAGGCTGAATGTATTTCATCGGAGAAAGCATCCGAATGAACGAAACAGCGCCCCTCTGTCTCAGTATGTGTAGCGTATCTACATTATCTGATGCTTTTTGGTCAGAAAGAGTATGACATTGCTGCCGCCCATAGCATTGAATGCAAGGGAAGACGACAAGCATTTGGCTTCCCTTGATAAATAATAATAAAATCATAGCCAATCAGCATTGAGCTACACTGAGTGAGCTCATCTGTGAATGGTCCTGTTGCACAAACAAACAAAACAACATTTTAAGGGAAGCCAGTTTGGATTTTGCTTCAGACCAATCACATCACAAGCCAAACATCATTATTGACAGGAGAAATCTCATCTCTATATGTTGTTGTCCTCCGGTGGCTAGCTAGCGAGCTAAAATCGTCCATCTCCTAAATTAACCATGGATGGATATAAGGGTTTGGACTTGTGGTTTTACTTAATTCACCATATTGTCCAATGATTATAACAGGGATTCTGATCCAACCATAAATAAATTATATTGTACCCCTGGACTGAGAGGGTTGAAGTTCAACATGTAGCTAGACGTAGTATGCGAATGTTAACTAGCCGACCTGGCGCATTGTTGCACATGAAAGAAAGTTAGGCTAGCAAGCAATTTTTTTAACCAGGTAGCCTAGAAAAAATAAAAACCAAAAGCATGTACTGTATGACAGAGTCATAGACCGTTTAGGCAACATGAAAGAGGAGGATGGCATTTCTCTACAAGTATTGTGAGTCAACATGTTTTTTCTTCTTGCACGCACGCACACACACACACACACCGCACACACACACACCGTGCACACACACACACCGTGCACACACACACACACACAGAAATCAGTACCATCAACAGTCACATCATATTTAGCTTACTTTGATTGGACTAAATCGTTTTTTATATTTTTTAGTTGTATATATTAGACTAAGCATAGGTGATAAGATTATGATCAAATGTTGAAGTTGAAATGATGCTGGAATAGTGGATGCAGCTCCTGTTTTCTTTGCGACTTGCGGTAACTCTCTGTGGTTCTAAATCAATAGTCATTTAGTAGTCCGAAAATGTTGTAAACATTACCTTTCTTGACCATGTTGTAGGTCATGTAACTGTTTGTTACATGCAATATGTTTTGTGGACTTCACCGAACAGATGCTGCTCTCCGGTTTTGTAATGAAACAAAAGTCTGGTTGAATTTATTCTGCCACTGTGTCTTCTTATTGTCTTGGCCTGAGGCCTACAGTATATATCACAGTGTCGAGGCATATGAACTAACAGGTTACACATAGGTTGTAATATGGCTTTTTTACCCTGGATTGGCTTCCCCGGTGATTTTACCCAAACACCGCTAGCTACTGTTAAAATGCTTGATGTGTATATTATTATGGGTTATACATACAATACTGATGTTGTTTAAACATGAATAAATAAGCCCAATAATGCTTACAAACAATAATTGAATAATGGGACATTAGCAGTTAAAGGGAAATGTAACATTATTTTTGACTTTATATTCATCCTCTCCAGCACCACCCTAACATCAACATTTGTGAAAATTGTACAGTTTCTATGTTTTGTAGTAAAAAAATATAGAGCAAGATAAATGTTTCCAATGACATTATAAACCAATTAGTAAATTGGTCAAGATCACACGATACACACCGATGATGTCATTGGAAACACTTATCTTCCTCTACCGTTTTTACTACAAAACACAGAAACCAGTGGAGGCTATTGAGGGGAGGACGGCTCACAATAATTGCCAGAACGGAGCAAATGGAATGGCATCAAACACTTGGACAATATGTGTTTGATGTATTTGATACCATTCCACTGATTCCTCTCCAGCCATTACCACGAGCCCATCCTCCCCAATTAAGGTGCCACCAACCTCCTGTGGTAGAAACCCTCCATAGTCATATATGTTAATGTTGGAATGTTGTTGAAGATGATGAATATGAAGTTGAACAATGGTGAAGTTTCCCTTTAAAGAAGCAGATTGTCGTTGTTACTCCAAAAGTTACATTTGTTTCCATACAACTTTCTTCCTGAAGGCGTCTGCATACTAGGTAACTCGGCTAGGTGATAACTCGGCTAGGTGAAGTAAATGTCTTTGCCTCGCATGCTCCATTAAAAGACCTTCACTTGAAAAACTAGGGGGGGAAAACGGGGTTGGTCGAGCCAATGGCTAGCTGAATGTGCAAAGTTGACGAGAGGGAAGATGAATTACTTCCCGGTGTCTGTGATGCCTGCCATTTGGTGCGACGCAGACTAGGTGGAGATTGTGATGAAACAGAGAAGACACTGTCTGTCCTGCTGAGTTTTGATGCAATCTTTACCCAACAAAGTCAAGTTAGGATCTGTCAGTTATCCCGTGAGAGCTATTGTCCAGAACCCATTATGGTGTTTTAGGTGCTAAGCATATGGTCATGTTGCAGCAGTGTCTAGGAGGGCACATTCCTGTATGTGAGAAGTGTGCAGGAGGGCATGAGCAAAAATGAATGTGTAGTATCTGTGGGAAAGGTTGTGTGTGTTAACTGTTCGGGGGAACTATGGTGTTGGAGAGCAGAAGTGTCCGTTGAGAGAAAGGCAGGTCGAGGTTTCCAGGATAAGAGGTGTCTTATACTGAGGCAGTGAAGAGAGTAGGAGAGGAAGATGGGTCCAGGGCGAGGGATCTTAAGAGGTTACTTGTCAGTAGATCGAGGCCAATAGAGTGGTAGGAATAACATGTGCTTTGGTAAGGTTGGCTTCTTAGTGTTCATCTCCATGGTTATTAACTGTAACGCAGAAATGAAACATACATCTCAGAAAATAGATGTTGTGTTGGCAGCTGCAGACTAGTACTTTGGTGTACAAGCTTTTACTGCAGAGGAGTTACAAGATGTGTTGAACGATAGAGTCCCGTCCTCCCAGGCTCCCGGTCTGGTGTAAGATCAGGGCCATGTAGTGGAATACTGGTGAGGTTTTAATGGTTGTAGGGTTAGTTGGTAGGGCAATTTTTCTTCCCTTTTCCCCTCCCTTTTTTGTGTCTCAAAGTGTAATGAATTCACACTCCAGAACAGTTGGTGGAACACAGGGCTAGATAAGATTTATAGACGAATAACGAGCCTCACTTTCCAGTACAGTAGGTGGCGCTGTGTGCACTTTTCAGTTATTTGCGATCCGTCATTTAAAGAATAACAAGACCAATGGGAACAAATGAGTCATAGTGGGCAGCACCAGCAAGAAGGTGGGCAGGGCCAAGCATGAGCTAGCGAGATCCTTTTGGCGCGTTCTAGCCTCCTCTTTAAAATGCATGTGTGCAATAATTCATTTTGCCTTGACACTCCTTTTAAAACATTTGAATTTTTGCAAAGGGTAATGTTTTCAAAACTTAGTCCACTCTGTTCATAACAGATTATTATTTTGGAACAAAAAACAATTGAGAAAATGTGCAGAATGTCGGCCAAAATGCACCTTGTTCCATCTCCCACTGCAAGCCAGTGGGCTTCCTCTCTCTACCATATGTGGTATTGAGTGGAAACGCAAAGAGGATGCTTCACATTTATACATCCGGTGAAATATCTGTCTCATTGTTCTATCTATGACTAATCCATTGTTAGTTAGCTCAATGTTCTTGTTATATCTGTGACCACAAGCTAGTGAGCTCAGTGCAACAAACACTTAATCGAAGAATCCCAACTGTTGTCCAATCACCAACGAAGGGGTGTAGACTTCAGCTACCGAACTTCGGCTTGCCGCAGGAAAAAATGTGTGCGTGAACATCCAAATAAATCGTATTATTTTTAAAAATAAAATATACAGAAAAATGAGTATACATACAAGAAGTATGCAAACAGACAATGATAACATATGCTAGGGGGTACAACAAACTACAGATTATACAAAGACATTAAAAGATACACACAATTGATTGTTTTAACAGCTTTCTTTATAGAAGAATGTAGAATGGTCTTAATGTACTGTTCAAATTCCTTATAGAAAACACGGAAGTGTTCATTCATGAATTTACATTTATGAATATTACATTTTTCCATTAGCACAATTAGATTGATGAGGTAAAATTGTTTTTCTTTATCCTTATTATAGTTAAGGAAACGGAGCTGCACATTCTCCCATAAAAAACAAAAGTCATCAAGATTATTAGCAATTACAAAACTATGAATATCTTTCCGTCATTTCATTACATGTAGACAATGACAAAAATAAATGCAAAACTGTTTCTGGATGCTCAACCCAAAAAGTACAGTTAATGTTAATGTCTTTTTTGAGTTTCTTCATGTAATGATTCGCAGGGTAATACTTATGGATCATTCTGAAAGAGACCTCTTTGACCTTGTTAACGAGCAGGTATTTGTGTTGTAATAACCAGACTTTTTTCCAGCAGATATTATTGACAAATGTATTCCAGTAAGTTGTAACATAAGGAATGGACACAATATCAATTTGAAATAAAGCATGTATAGATCTGTTGTTCTGAGGGAGCACATCCAAAGAAACATTTGCCGAAGACCAAAACGAGCAACAACGTCACAAAATGTCGTCATAATACACTACAAGTCAAAAGTTTTAGAACACCTACTCATTGAAGGGGTTCTCTTTGCTTATTTGAGCTGTTTTGGGTCATTGTCCGTGTTTCTTGGCCCAAGCAATTCTCTTCTTATTGGTGTCCTTTAGTAGTGGTTTCTTTGCAGCAATTCAAGCATGAAGGCTTGATTCACACAGTCTCCTCTGAACAGTTGATGTTGAGATGTGTCTGTTACTTGAACTCTGTGAAGCATTTATCTGGGCTGCAATCTAAGGCTGGAAACTCTAATGAACTTATCCTCTGCAGCAGATGTAACTCTGGGTCTTCCATTCCAGTGGTGGTCCTCATGAGAGCCAGTTTCATCGTAGCGCTTGATGGTTTTTGCGACTGCACTTGAAGCAACTTTCAAAGTTCTTGAAATGTTCGATATTGACTGACCTTCATTACCTTAAAGTAATGATGGACTGTTGTTTCTCTTTGCTTATTTGAGCTGTTCTTGCCATAATATGGACTTGGTCTTTTGCCAAATAGGGCTTCTGACTACCTGGCATGATGACTCCTTGCTGTCCCCAGTCCACCTGGCCGTGCTGCTGCTCCAGTTTCAACTGTTCTGCCTGCGGCTATGGAATCCTGACCTGTTCACCGGACGCGCTACCTGTCCCAGACCTGCTGTTTTCAACTCTCTAGAGACAGCAGGAGTGGTAGAGATACTCTTAATGATCGGCTATGAAAAGCCAACTGACATGCTGGTGCTGACTTGCTGCATCCTCGACAACTACTGTGATTATTATTATTTGACCATGCTGGTCATTTATGAACATTTGAACATCTTGGCCATGTTCTGTTATAATCTCCACCCGCTTCCTCTCTAGGTTTCTTCCTAGGTTTTGGCCTTTTCTAGGGAGTTTTTCCTAGCCACCGTGCTTCTACACATGAATTGCTTGCTGTTTGGGGTTTTAGGCTGGGTTTCTGTACAGCACTTTGAGATATCAGCTGATGTACGAAGGGCTATATAAATAAATGTGATTTGATTTGATTTAAAAGGAATGAAATTCCACAAATTAACTTTTAAGAAGGCACACCTGTTAATTGAAATGCATTCCAGGTGACTACCTCATGAAGCTGGGTGAGAGAATGCCAAGAGTGTGCAAAGCTGTCATCAAGGCAAAGGGTGGCTACTTTAAAGAATCTCAAATATATTTGGATTTGTTTAACACTTTTTTGGTTCCATGATTCCATATGTGTAATTCCATATGTGTAATCTCATAGTTTTGATGTCTTCACTATTTTTCTGCAATGTAGAAAATAGTATATACAATAACTTTTTCAGGTGGGAAGCAAAAGGACGCCTTTATATGAATCATATCAATCAAGGACATCAGCAGTCCACATGTTTTCTGCCACCAGCAGGTGTCCCCATCACTCTACAATGCAAAGGGATTATGTTGTCAAATAGTACTAAATATATCCAGCAGGAGGCAGACTGGGTCTGTAATGTAATATTGTGGCTCAAACAGTTGCGAAATAGGAATATGTGAAATGTGGAAATGCGTATGTAGTTATGAAATGTGGAGTAGGTACAAACACCAAATGACACAAACAGTTGTGTGATGATTTCTTGGAATTACTTGTTATGTTCAAATGTGACAGGATATTTTAGTCAGAGAATGACCTATTTATTTTAACGGCTTGTAGTTTCCCAATATCAAGATGTATCTGGGTGAGTATGTAGTATTGTGCAATATATTGATATCATGCTACAGCTAATTGAACTGAACATTGTATTAACACACATATTTATTGACCATTGTATTACCATGTATATGTTGGGACATGCCTCACAAGGTAAGAAAGGGGCAACACTTTAACTTCTGCAGACATTTGAACGTAAATGCAAAAATATGCACAAAGCATTGTTTGTTCAGAGTGGTGACATAATCAGCCATGTTTGAGGATGTCGGGAGATGACGTGGAAAATGGCCACTAGGGGCAACAGAGAGAGCTGTTACATTCTAGTATGTTTTGGTTTTGCTAGGGCATTGTGGATAGAGAAGGCGGATTGGCGTAAGCACCTGCCCCTGATTCGCGGGAGCCAGACTTGTAACAGAAATTCTGGTGACCTTATTTGACCTTTTATACTGCTTTTGAGACACAGTTGGATCCCATCTTGGGGCGCTACTTGTTGAGTAATTAAAACACTAAACTATCACAATACAATAACTATTGGTCACTCTATTATGTTTCCTTGTCAGCCACCATTTCTCCTAACCATGACCTCTCCACCAACTGAGTAAGCACAACTGCATATGTCTGTTGTGGGAAATGGATAACACAATCTGTAGGCCTAAATATCTCCAAACCTAAAATAAAATGGAGCATACATATAAAATAAACAAGTAATTACAATGTGTTTACATGTGTGTGTGTCATTTCTTGTTGTTAGCCAACCATCTGTGGTTTTCTGCTTCATAAAAAGATGAGGTCTGGAACTCCCTCCAGGTCATCTCTTTTGCCATTCCTTGGCCTTGGTTGCCTGATATCTCATCCTGAATTTGACATACATTCATTATGGAGAACAAAAGTCAGTTTAGCCTGAGCGATTTGGGTGGGTAGCCAGGGAATGGCCTTGGTACATAAAAACGTATTTTGCAAAACAAACATATTTGCCTGCCACTCATAGGAACCCTATACATATGTGAGGGCTGTTGGGGCTGTGTCAGCTCCAGATGACAAAACCTGCACACACTCCTGGAGGGTTGGTTGCAGGTCTGCCAACTTCCTTTTGGTCATTTATTTATTTTAATCAGAGAAATATCCAATAAACCAAACTGTTGCTTTAACTGTGAATGTACTTTATTGCACACAATCCTCAAATAAAATAGAGCATACATAAAATAAACAATGTATTTACATTGGGTGTGTGTGAGTGAGAGAGAGAGGGAGGCATGTTTTTCAACTCAGAAAAAAAGCACACAGAATTTCCTCAAACTACAAATTAAGCAATACTCTTACAATATTATCAATCACACTTTGATTGGATAGAGTAATTATGTAGCTATTGATAATGGATATGTAGGCGTAAGATATCTCCAATCCTAAAATAAAATAATTACAATGTATTTACATTGGGGATAATGTGTGTGTAACAGAGAGAGAGAGTGTGTGTGCATTTGTGCTTTGTGATAGGCCCGGTGCATGCACTTCTGGGTGAGGCTGTCTGGGGTAGTGGTGGAGTCCATGGCAGATCTGAAAGAGAGATGCACAACGTGACAGTAAGTATACAGTTCAACAACATGTTTGTGTGCACATCTGTTGGTGAGAGTGAGCGTATGTGTATGTAATATCATTCTAAATTACCTGTATCCATCTGGGAATCCTCAAAAGATTCTCCCTTCACGGCCAGTGTAGTAGGAACCGGTGTAGCCAGTAAATTAAATACCACAGCAGAGGACTGCTGGACTGCTGGGGGTGGCAGATCTAAAAGAGAGGCATCATTTTCTTAACTGACAATAATCATACAACTAAAGAGACTGAATGAGTGTAAGGCCTAGATTCAATCAGATTAATCGTTAACCGGCGATAGCCGACACACGCATAGCTGATGTTTTGGCGGTGTAACTGAGTAGGATCTGTCAAATCAGGAAGAAGCTGCTGTTGATCACTGGCACGAAACTACACCCGTCCTACTCGCGTTACAAGTTCAGAATGAGAAAGTGCAGGTTATAGAGAAATAATGATGCTCAAATTCTAAATCATTCAACTAAATAATGAGGATTTCTATCAGCCTAAATGAGGTGGAGATTACATCTCAAATTCCAGTGTTCTAACTGGTAAACAGGGCTGCATGAGATTTCTGTTAATACGACTGTGCAGCCAACGGCAATGTCCGCTTTAGGTATAATGCCAGGAGCCGCTGGTGAATTTGACAGCTCTAACACAGTTTCATCTCAGACACCGCCAAAACAACTGCTATGCGGATGTCGGCTAAAGTCGATGTGATTGAATAGAGCCCAAAGTGAGGAAGAGTATGCGTGTGTGTATACAAGCATGTGATAATTACCTGAATCACCTGTCGTGGCCGGTGTAGCAGGTGCAGGAGCAGACGACTGCAGCTGTGAGAACTGTGGTTGAGCTAGTAGGGGTGTCAGATCTAAAAGAGAGGAACAATTTTCATAAGCTGGGTGAAGAAGTATGCAACTCTTTCTGTTTACAGTGTTCCCTATTGGAAATCAGACTAGCGTCACAAAGCCAACCAGTGGCAAGAAATATATTACATCCGGTTTGGATTCTGAAGTGAGACTGATGCCTGAAGGAATGATTTAATAGATCAATAAATCATCTGTTATCTGAACAAATGGCATTGTTCTCCCGAGTGGCGAAGCGGTCTAAAGCACTCCATCTCAGTGTTAGAGGCGTCACTACAGACACGCTGGTTTGAATCCAGGCTGTATCACAACCGACCGTGATTGGGAGTCCCATTGGGTGTCGCACAATTGGCCCAGCATCGTCCGGGTTTGGCGGATGTAGACTGTCATTGTAAATAAGAATGTGTTCTTAATAACTGACTTGCCTAGTTATATAAAGGTTCAAAAGTAATAATATCACTCTTCCTCATAGTGGTGATGAACTATTTTCAATACCACAATAAAACATTGGACTACAATAAATATATATATTTTTTACATATACATTTTATCTGTACTGATGTTGTTGTTTTCTTATCTCCCTTCATGTCTTCCTGGCAGGACTGGTTTCTTTGGCCTGTTCTTGTTTGTTGTAAGACAGCCACTGCTTAAACCAGGAAGTGAAAGTGGGAGTTAATATGAGACAGTTGTCAGAGAAACTGAGAGAGGAAGTGAAGGCAAGGCGTTGAGGGGTTGTGGTAGAGACAGGTGCAGTGAAGGTTAGATAGTGTGAGCATGGGGTACTTCATACACAGATACAAACACAGTCACGCAGACATGCTCGTATGAAAACACACATGCTATCACGTTTCAGGAGAAGTCCCAGATGCAGACTGTGTTGAAGTAACAAAAGTTTATTACTAGAACAGGGGGCAGGCAAAACGACAGGTCAAGGGCAGGTAGAGGTCAGTTATCCAGATCAGAGTCCGTAAGGTACAGAATGGCAGGCAGTCTCGGGGTCAGGGCATGCAGAGGTCAATAATCCAGGGTGGTGTGACAAGGTACAGAACGGCAGGCAGGCTCAGGGCAGGTAGAATGGTCAAAACCGGGAAAGCTAGAAAACAGGAACTAGAAAAAGACAGGAGCAAGGGGAAACCCGCTGGTAGGTTTGATAAACAAAACAAACTGGCAACAGACAAACAGAGAGCACAGGTATAAATACATTGGGGATAATGGGGGAAATGGGCAACACCTGGAGGGGGGTGGAGACAAGCACAAAGACAGTTGAAACAGACCATGGTGTGACACACGCATGCTCGCACACACGTAGGTACGCACGCAGGCAGGCAGGTACGCATGCAGGCACGCACGCGCATGCACACCACTCCATGCTGTGTCTTCACCAGAAGAAAGAATCTGTAGATACAGACAGTAACAATGTGTGTGAGTGAGAGAAAGAGAGAGAGAGAGCAAGAAAGCAATGGGAGCAGTAATCACAAGACCACCACAACCACAGGACTGAGCAGAGTGAGTCACTCCTCTCTTCTCTACTCTGCTGTCTTATCCTCTTCCTCTTGTTTCCTGTCTGTCTGCTGGCTCGCTGGAACACACCAAGAACAATCAAACAGCCCAGGACATGACTACTCAGATAACTCTCTCTTTCTTCTACCCGTCTTTCTATATTTTCCTTTTCTCTCTTTCCCTCCCCCTCTCTCTCTCTCTGATGGTGTCTCTGACTCTATTCTCCATTTTCTCTCTTTTCAAATTTTTTCTCTCTCTTTCTCTCCATGGAATGTAATATCCTCTGATGCTGGGTCAAACATATTTCTCTCATGTATTCCAATATCTGTCTACTCATATCCGATGAAATCATGGACACTCTTACTGACAGTTATGGTTGCTTTGCGTGATGTATTGTTGTCGCTACCTTCTTGCCCTTTGTGCTGTTGTCTGTGCCCAATAATGTTTGTAACATGTCTTGTGCTGCTACGATGTTCTGCTGCTGCCATGTTCTGCTGCCATACCATTCTGTGTTTTCATGTTGCAGCCATGCTATAATGTTGTCTAAGTTCTCTCTTTATGTAGTGTTGTGGTGTCTCTCTTGTCGTGATGTGTTTGTCCTATATACAGTTGAAGTCGGAAGTTTACATACACCTTAGCCAAATACATTTATACTCAGTTTTTCACAATTCCTGATATTTAATCCTAGTAAAAAGTCACTGTCTTAGGTCAGTTAGGATCACCACTTTATTTTAACAATGTGAAATGTCAGAATAATAGTAGAGAGAATGATTTATTTCAGCTTTTATTTCTTTCATCACATTCCCAGCGGGTCAGAAGTTTACATACACTTAATTCATTTTTGGTAGCATTGCCTTTAAATTGTTTAACTTGGGTCAAACATTTCAGGTAGCCTTCCACAAGCTTCCCACAATAAATTGGGTGAATTTTGGCCCATTCCTCCTGACAGAGCTGGTGTAACCTAGTAAAGTTTGTAGGCCTCCTTGCTCGCACATGCTTTTTCAGTTCTGCCCACACATTTTCTATAGGATTGGGGTCAGGGCTTTGTGATGGCGACTCCAATAACTTGACTTTGTTGTCCTTTAGCCATTTTGCCACAACTTTGGAACTTTGCTTAGGGTCATTGTCAATTTGGAAGACCCATTTGCAACCAAGCTTTAACTTCCTGAGTGATGTCTTGAGATGTTGCTTCAATATAGCCACATAATTTTCCCTCTTCATGATGCCATCTATTTTGTGAAGTGCACCAGTCCCTCCTGCAGCAAAGCACCCCACCCCTGTGCTTCACGGTTGGGATGGTGTTCTTCGGCTTGCAAGTCTCCCCTTTTTTCCTCCAAACATAATGATGGTCATTATGGCCAAACTGTTCTATTTTTGTTTCATCAGACCAGAGGACATTTCTCCAAAAAATACAATCTTGTCCCCATGTGCAGTTGCAAACCGTAGTCTGGCTTTTTTTTATGGCGGTTTTAGAGCAGTGGCCTCTTGCTTGCTGAACGGCCTTTCAGATTATGTCGATATAGGACTCGTTGTTACTGTGGATATAGATACTTTTGTACCTGTTTCCTCCAGCATCTTCACAAGGTCCTTTGCTGTTGTTCTGGGAATGATTTGCACTTTTCGCACCAAAGTACGTTCATCTCTAGGAGACAGAACACGTCCCCTTCCTGAGTGGTATGACAACTGCGTGGTCCCATGGTGTTTATACTTGCGTACTGATGTTTGTACAGATGAACGTGGTACCTTCAGGCGTTTTGAAATTGCTCCAAGGATGAACCAGACTTGTGGAGGTCTACAATTTTTTCTGAGGTCTTGGCTGATTTCTTTTGATTTTCCCATAATGTTAAGCAAAGAGGGACTGAGTTTAAAGGTAGGTCTTGAAATACATCCACAGGTACACCTCCTGACTCAAATGATTTCAGTTAGCCTATTAGAAACTTCTAAAGCCATTACATAATTTTCCAAGCTCTTTAAAGGCACAGTCAATTAGTGTATGTAAACGTCTGACCCACTGGAATTGTGATTCAGTGAATTATAAGTGAAATAATCTGTTTGTGAACAATTGTTGGAAAAATGACTTGTGTCATGCACACAGTAGATGTCCTAACCGACTTGCCAAAACTATAGTTGATAACAAGAAATTTGTGGAATGGTTGAAAAACTAGTTTTAATGACTCCAACCTAAGTGTACGTACATTTACAACTTCAACTGTATATATATAAAAAATATAAAAAATCCCAGCCCCCGTCCCCGCAGGAGGCCTTTGACCTTCTGGTAGGCCGTCATTGTAAATAGGAATTTTTGTTCTTAACTGACTTGCCTAGTTAAATATTTATTTTTACAAAAATGGTGTCTGTTCTTTACTTGACTTGGGTTATTACGTTTGCTTGCAGACTGATAGACAGAGACTTCTCTGTTTGACTGTGTACTGTACAGTACTGGGGGAATGGTAGGCCGCTGTAGTGTATTGTGTATACTGACATCTTCACAAGGTTTGCTGCTCTATGATTGGTTGGCCCTGCCAGTGGCCTGCCTGTAGCATCTGGACCCTGCTGTCTGTATCTACTGTAAACAGTATCATACTGTTGATAAATACAGTAAGTTACTGATAAAATTACAAAAATGGCTAACAGTGTAGTAAACACGGCTATCTGATAATAGTAGTTATCACAACAAAAGACGTGGTCTAACACAACAAAACATTTAAAAGATGTCTTACAACACAGCGCACCTGACAGAAAACAGAAAACCAGAATACAATTTGACAAAACATAACAGAAAATAGCTGCACATTTTACTGGGTGTAAATGACATCACTCAGTGGGATTTTTTGTCATTGTGTGTCTCATTGACAATTACTCTCACAAACCAATAATGACATCACCATAGTGTTCGTTGCCACTCACAACCTCAGGCGTTGTGTAATTTGCAGGAAACTACACTTAAATACCTACACCACCCACCTGTCTTACTTACACACACGTAGCTGAGTTGCTAAGGTGTGGGAAAGGAATCTGTTCTCTGACCTGTAGTGGGCCATGACGCAGACAAGAGGTTCACTTAAGCACTGACTGGAGATACTGTGGGTGTGCCATTTAAAGACATATTGTCCAGTCGGACAGAGTAGAGAACCACAATATGACTCACTCACAGAGCAGAAAGTCCCTCTCTCCACCACGTGGTTACTGTATTCAGTACAGTAATGGAGAGCTCACTCTACTATCTCCAATATCCTCTCTTTGCCTCCACTCATCCACTCACTCACAAACATGAAACAGTTCATTATTCTCTGAACACATTGTACCAAATCTATACACAAATCAAATCAAATCAAATGTATTTATATAGCCCTTCGTACATCAGCTGATATCTCAAAGTGCTGTACAGAAACCCAGCCTAAAACCCCAAACAGCAAGCAATGCAGGTGTAGAAGCACAGCATCTATAGCTATGCAAAACTCTATAAACATTTCGAATGACTCTTTAGCTCAATTGTCCAGAACAGTAGCCCATAACACCACATCGTAACACAATTACTGTAGAGACATGTCTTCTTCATTTCTCAGAAAGGCTCAGGGCCTGTGTTCTGACCTGTACTATTGTGGCTCAGGTTAAATGTATGAGTATCACACCCACTTAACCTGGGAACGTCAGCAGTATCTCTATACCATTTACTGTCTGTGGTGTTATACTGTAGATGCAGCAACAACATAACCCAGCTGCATTAAACACAGTGCTTCAGTACTGCTGTCCAGTCCACAGTCTTAATCCAGATTATTCCAGATTACGCACACAAAACTGGAGAAAGACAGCTCCCCCAACCCCTCCAGTTCTGTCTGTGTTATTTATATAAAGGCACAGATAGTCATACAGTTGGCTGCTGCAATAAAGAGTAGTGCATGTGTAACATCACTGATTCAAACAAAACATTTGTTGTATTATATTCATCTGAGGATTTTGAGCCCTGTCCTATCCTTATTTTGAGCCCTGTCCTATCCTTCTTTTGAGCCCTGTCCTATCCTTCTTTTGAGCCCTGTCCTATCCTTCTTTTGAGGCCTGTCCTATCCTTCTTTTGAGCCCTGTCCTATCCTTCTTTTGAGCCCTGTCCTATCCTTATTTTGAGCCATGTCCTATACTTATTTTGAGCCCTGTCCTATCCTTCTTTTTAGCCCTGTCCTATCCTTCTTTTTAGCCCTGTCCTATCCTTCTTTTGAGCCATGTCCTATCCTTCTTTTGAGCCCTGTCCTATCCTTCTTTTGAGCACTGTCTTATCCTTCTTTTGTGCACTGTCCTATCCTTCTTTTGAGCCATGTCCTATGCTTCTTTTTAGCCATGTCCTATGCTTCTTTTTTAGCCCTGTCCTATCCTTCTTTTGAGCAATGTCCTATCCTTCTTTTGAGCCCTGTCCTATCCTTATTTTGAGCCATGTCCTATCCTTATTTTGAGCCCTGTCCTATCCTTCTTTTGAGCCCTGTCCTATCCTTCTTTTGAGCCCTGTCCTATCCTTCTTTTGAGGCCTGTCTCCTATCCTTCTTTTGAGCCCTGTCCTATCCTTCTTTTGAGCCCTGTCCTATCCTTATTTTGAGCCATGTCCTATACTTATTTTGAGCCCTGTCCTATCCTTCTTTTTAGCCCTGTCCTATCCTTCTTTTTAGCCCTGTCCTATCCTTCTTTTGAGCCATGTCCTATCCTTCTTTTGAGCCCTGTCCTATCCTTCTTTTGAGCACTGTCTTATCCTTCTTTTGTGCACTGTCCTATCCTTCTTTTGAGCCATGTCCTATGCTTCTTTTTAGCCATGTCCTATGCTTCTTTTTTAGCCCTGTCCTATCCTTCTTTTGAGCAATGTCCTATCCTTCTTTTGAGCCCTGTCCTATCCTTATTTTGAGCCCTGTCCTATCCTTATTTTGAGCCCTGTCCTATCCTTCTTTTGAGCCCTGTCCTATCCTTCTTTTGAGCCCTGTCCTATCCTTCTTTTGAGGCCTGTCCTATCCTTCTTTTGAGCCCTGTCCTATCCTTCTTTTGAGCCCTGTCCTATCCTTATTTTGAGCCATGTCCTATACTTATTTTGAGCCCTGTCCTATCCTTCTTTTTAGCCCTGTCCTATCCTTCTTTTTAGCCCTGTCCTATCCTTCTTTTGAGCCCTGTCCTATCCTTCTTTTGAGCCCTGTCCTATCCTTCTTTTGAGCACTGTCTTATCCTTCTTTTGTGCACTGTCCTATCCTTCTTTTGTGCACTGTCCTATCCTTCTTTTGAGCCATGTCCTATGCTTCTTTTTAGCCATGTCCTATGCTTCTTTTTAGCCCTGTCCTATCCTTCTTTTGAGCAATGTCCTATCCTTCTTCTGAGCCCTGTCCTATCCTTATTTTGAGCCATGTCCTATCCTTATTTTGAGCCCTGTCCTATCCTTCTTTTGAGCCCTGTCCTATCCTTCTTTTGAGCCCTGTCCTATCCTTCTTTTGAGCCCTGTCCTATCCTTCTTTTGAGCCCTGTCCTATCCTTCTTTTGAGCCCTGTCCTATCCTTCTTTTGAGCCCTGTCCTATCCTTCTTTTGAGCCCTGTCCTATCCTTCTTTTGAGCCCTGTCCCATCCTTCTTTTGAGCCCTGTCCTATCCTTCTTTTGAGCCCTGTCCTATCCTTCTTTTGAGCCCTGTCCTATACTTCTTTTGAGCCCTGTCCTATCCTTCTTTTGAGCCATGTCCTATCCTTATTTTGAGCCCTGTCCTATCCTTCTTTTGAGCCCTGTCCTATCCTTATTTTTAGCCCTGTCCTATCCTTCTTTTGAGCCCTGTCCTATCCTTCTTTTTAGCCCTGTCCTATACTTCTTTTTAGCCCTGTCCTATCCTTCTTTTGAGCCCTGTCCTATCCTTCTTTTTAGCCCTGTCCTATCCTTCTTTTGAGCCCAGTCCTATCCTTCTTTTTAGCCCTGTCCTATCCTTCTTTTGAGCCCTGTCCTATCCTTCTTTTGAGCCCTGTCCTATCCTTCTTTTTAGCCCTGTCCTATCCTTCTTTTGAGCCCGTCCTATCCTTCTTTTTAGCCCTGTCCTATCCTTCTTTTGAGCCCTGTCCTATCCTTCTTTTGAGCCCTGTCCTATCCTTCTTTTGAGCCCTGTCCTATCCTTCTTTTGAGCCCTGTCCTATCCTTCTTTTGAGCCCTGTCCTATCCTTCTTTTGAGCCCTGTCCTATCCTTCTTTTTAGCCCTGTCCTATCCTTCTTTTGAGCAATGTCCTATCCTTCTTTTGAGCAATGTCCTATCCTTCTTTTGAGCCCTGTCCTATCCTTCTTTTGAGCCCTGTCCTATCCTTCTTTTGAGCCCTGTCCTATTCATCTTTTTAGCCCTGTCCTATTCATCTTTTTAGCAGTGGAAACACATTCTCTGGAGTGATCAATTACACTTCACCATCTGGCAGTCTGACGGACTAATCTGGGTTTGGTGGATTCCAGGAGAACACTACCTGCCTGCATGCATCACACCAACAATAACATTTGGTGGAGGAGGAATAATGGTCTGGGGATGTTTTTCATGGTTCAGTGCCTGACATCACTAATGCTCTTTTGGCTGAATGGAAGCAAGTTACCGCAGCAATGTTCCAATATCTAGTGGAAAGCCTTCCCAGAAGAGTGGAGGCTGTTATTACAGCAAAGGGAGTGTGGGGGGGACCAACTCCATATTAATGCCCATACTTTTGGTCATGTAGTGTATGTAGTACATTTTCACAACTCTTAGTGCAAGACTCTAAACCGGTCACACTTGTAACGGAGCCAATCTTTCAGTCAAAACCCATCATTGTGCTTTCATTTGAACTGTAAACATCTCTCACCACACAACCATTGATTCAACATATAAGTTTATTGTGAAATATAATGAGAACATTGGTTTAATCACCAAAACACAACATAACGATATATTTTCAATTGATTTGTTTTAATTACCAGTTAATCTAATAGCAAAAAAGTGCAATATGTGTTTCAAATCGCCCCTAGTAGTGCTGAAAGTAATATGCTACAGTACTGTCAATTACAGTAGATTACACAGTTTTCACATTAGGCAATACACTTACATAACCCAACAAAATGTACAGAAAATTCATTTCCATAATATCTATCCAATGTGTAATTAAAGGTAGGATCAATGAAGACATCCTCTACAATCATTCATGCAACAAAACATATTATTCATATATATAATTGCAACATTGGTGTACTGTCTGTAATCAAATGTAAGAAATTAAACTAATTAAACTAATGAAAATAAAACACCACATTTAGCATGCATTAATTTGCATCAAGCCTGTCTTGAGGATTTAGCCAAAAATGGTCATCTACATCACAGTGAATGTTCTCATTGTTCATGCACCGTGAGAAAAAACTTTTGGCATTGCGAATCCAAGCTTGACATGGGTCTGTAATAATGTCGTCACATGCCTCATCCATGGCCAGAAGGAGGGTGGCAATCGTACACCTTCCACCTCTAAGCTGAAAAACAAATCCTCAATACTGCTGAAAAAAGGAGAGTATAGGGTCATGAAACGAGGATGGGCCCGAAACCATGCCGGAACCACCTCTACATGGTGGAACCTAACTTAGTACCACACAATGACATAGGTGACCTTTTCACCTTGACACCTTGCTCAATTTAATTGAGAAACACAATGAGGTGTGCAACATTGTAGGATCCAAGTAATGGCCTATGTTCTACCACACCATCTTCAGAGATAGCTGCACACATGGAGATGTTTTCCTAAGTTGTCAAGGCACTTGGACGGTCACCCATTGGCCGATAAGGTTCCACCCACGGTGCCGAGTTTTGGCCAGGTTGAATACCGCTTCTTCAACAAAGATATACTTGTGATGGTTCACAGCAGCATCAAACACCAGCACCCTCTAAAAATATATTTTGGTTAGTTATTTTTACAGTATAATTCCAATATGATATTGCGAATTAGCATTTGTATCAAATAGTAACAGTAATACAGTATACAGTGCTGTATCTGAACATACTCGGCCCGCAGTTGTTTCACTCGTTCGTTGTTTCTCTCAAAAGGCACCAGGTAAATGTGTTTCAGAGATACCTGGTGGGCGATTGTTGGTAGGCTGATGGATGCCACATTGACAAAGGTGTCATTGTTCTCCTCAATGGCGTGCTTTATTTCGGACAGCCGCATGTCATTCCTGGCCCTCACCATTTCCACCCCTGCTGGTTGGTCAGCACACGGCCATGGCCACCACCAAGGGGTCTTCTGTCAATTCTAAGGGTAGAACTGAGTATACAGTCAATAGATAATACTGTAAGAATACTGTAACATGTTTTGTGAATTTACATGCATTACAACATGTAATTTACTGTCAATATAATGGTAAAGCATAATGCAGATCGGTTTTCTTGCCAAAATGTTCTCATGATGGAATTGACAGTTGATCTTTTCAGATTGGGGTGAACTAATCTGGCAGCCTCTGCCATGGTAAGGCCTCTGTTTTCCACATGGTCAATGACGATGGCCCGGACTTCATTAGACACAACAGTTCCCTGCCATCTGCCCCCCTCTCTCTGTTGTCCACCTCTTTAAACACACATCCATCAAAGCCATAAGCATTGGGTAAGTGGCAGTCAAGGGCAGCTATGCTGATTGGGGCTTTAATGAGAAAGTTGTGATTAGTTCAAATGCATGGTGTGTGTTGGTACCTAGCAGAGTCTAGTTATGGTACAGTTCTACACCTTTAGAAAAAAGGGTTCCAAAAGGGTTCTTTACGGAGTGATAAGGTTCTATAAATAACTGTTTTTATCCGATTCTTTTTTGGGGGGAGATGAGGGTTCTTTGTAAGGCAAAGGGTTCTACCTAGAACCTTTTTCATCCTTTTTTTCAAAGAAAGGGTTTCTTTTATCGCTTTGGTACTATTTTCACAACTCTCTGTTTTTTCACAACTTTAATCACTTTTTCAATTGACTTAGTACAACATACCTAATCACAAAGGAACTTTTCACCAAACCTAATCAGTGTTTCATCTAGAAATATCTTTCATATAAAGTAATTGCCTTTCACAATGCAATGCTCACAAATCTTTTCCTATGATTCTCTTCTCATTTGTTTAAATACATTTGACCATAACTTAATCCAACTGCACTTAATGGTTAATCACTTAACCGTTTGGTAAACCTATAGATTTTAAACTGGTTTGTCTACTAGATATACTATATCTCTCAGCACATATCAGAGCTGCAGGCTAAGGTTAAATCTAGACTTGGTTTCCTCTATTGTAATCGCTCCACATTCACCCCAGCTGCCAAACTAACACTGATTCAGATGACCATCCTACCCATGCGATGTGATTTATAGATTGGCAGGTAAGGTGCTCTATAGCGGCTGGATGTTCTTTACCATTCGGCCATCAGATTTTCCACCAATGCTCCTTATAGGACACGTCACTGCACTCGATACTCCTTTGTAAACTAGTCATCTCTTTATACCTGTCACAAGATGTTTGTACCATGTTTCGTGCTGCTACCATGTTGTGTAAGGACCAACACTGGGAGATGAGAAGCAAGTACAGGGAGTGAACATTTAATGGATAATAGACAAGAAACAAACAAGGACAGTGTCTGAACAGGGGAAAAATAAACGACATTAATGCTGACATGGGGAACAAACTGAGGAGCAGACCGATATAGAGGGGCAATCAACAAAGTAAAGGAGTCTAGGTAAGTCCAATGAGCGCTGATGCATGTAATGATGGTGACAGGTGTGCGTAATGAAGGGCAGAGAGGGGAAGCGGGAGCAGGCGTGACAGTACCCCCCCTCTAGGGGCACCACCCTGCATCCCACCTGGGCGAGCCTGACGGGCCGGCTGAGGCATGGCATTGGACTAGCCGGCTGAGGCATAGAAGCCCGACGAGCTGGCTGAGGCGCGGGAGCCCGTGGAGCCGGCTGAGGCGTGGGAGCCCGTGGAGCCGGCTGAGGCGTGGGAGCCCGTGGAGCCGGCTGAGGCGTGGGAGCCCGACGAGCTGGCTGAGGCGTGGGAGCCCGACGAGCCGGCTGAGGCGTGGGAGCCCGACAACCTGGCTGAGGCATGACGTGGGATGGGAGCCTGCCGAGCCAACTGAGGCAAGGAAACCTCTCGAGCCAGCTACGGCATGGAAGTCAGATGTGCCAGCTGAGACATCCCCGGTTCCATTGCCGGTGGCACCAGGACCTGACGTCACCAACAAAAACAAAAAACAAGAACTCCCCGATGCTTCAAATAGTGGTGTCAGCATTCTGTAAGGACTGACACTGGGAGATGAGAAGCAAGTACAGGGAGTGAACATTTAATGGATAATAGACAAGAAACAAATAAGGACAGCATCTGGACAGGGCAAAACGTAACGACGTCAATGTTGACACAGGGAACAAACTGAGGAGCAGACAGATATAAATGGGCAATCAACAAAGTTAAGGAGTCCAGGTGAGTCCAATGATCGCTGATGAGTGTAATGATGGTGACAGGTGTGTGCAATGAAGGGCAGTCTGGCACCCTCGAGCCCCAGAGAGGGGAAGCGGGAGCAGGCGTGACGTTGTGCTGCTGCCATGTTTTGTTGCTACCATGTTGTTGTCATGTGGTGTTGCTACCATGCCTTGTTGTCTTAGTTCTCTCTTTATGAAGTGTTGTGGTGTCTCTCTTGTCGTGGAGGTGTTTGGTAGGCCTTCATTATAAATAAGAATTTGTTCTTAACTGAGTTGCCTAGTTAAATAAAGGTACAAAAAAATACAGAAATGAAATGTGTTTGTAAAGTGTAAACATCTAAACTACATGTATGATACATGATTGCTAATTGATTCCACATAGCGGTAACCACAATTGGTCACCATATGAAAGGGTGTGTGTGTGAACACTTTCTTTCAAAAGGCACCAGGTAAATGTGAATACTTTCCTTCAGGAAGTAGGAAGAAATCAAAGAGCTTGTGAACAAAGGGCCCGTCAGAGTTCAAAGTGAATACAGTACATGTATTGGCTTTTTATCGTGAATGATTTGAATGTTAGATTGTGTATGTGTGTATGAGAAAGATAACGAATGAAAATATTGTAATATAAAGTGTGATGGTGTGTTTTCAGTGGATATATTGTGTTATACTGTAGGTGTTATAAAGTTATTTTTGGGCTACCTCAGTTCTCTAAAGGAGATACTGTGTTCCGTACCAGTAGAACAGAGATAATTGTGTACCTATCTAAATGAGATACTGTGTTCCTTACCAGTAGAACAGAGCTCATCGTATACATCCCTATCAGATCAACCTTTGACCCTTCACTCTGAGTGCTGCAGAACAGGGAAAACTGCAGTCAGCGCTTATGTCTGACCTTCAGTCTTATGCAAGCATCAACCACAGCGACTGCCAGAAGTCAAGTGCATTCATTCTCTCTCTCTCTCTCTCTGTCTCTCTCTCTCTCTCTCTGTCTCTCTCTCTCTCTATCTCTCTCTCTCTCTCTCTGTCTCCCTCTCTCTCTCTCTCTCTCTCTCTCTCTCTCTCTCTCTCTCTCTCTCTCTCTCTCTCATATTTCACTATAAATCCTTTGTTAATATGAACAAACATATAAACAAGTAAATGTTGCAATCTGAAGAAATAAATTGGGTCATCGCATATTTTCACAACCGCCACAGGTTACCTCGTTCAGGTGAAATATTACTTTAGCATTGTCCTTGATAAGTAATTCATTATCAAAACACAATGACAAATGCATCAATTTACTCAAAATAAAATATAAATTCAGCCCTGATCTCTTGTATTGTCTATCAATAATTGGAGGGTCATCTTACTAACCTTCACACTACACTGTTTTAGAATCAATCAGCGGTCTATTTGGTTGTTATATGTATCATGGTGGGGTTTTGATGGTCAGGTGTATGTGATGAGGCAAAGTCATAAGACAAAAGTGCCCTAATATTGAAGTGGACCAGGGGCAATAGGGGCAGAGGACAGTGTGTTCTTGAGCTGTAAAGAACACCCCCATTCACGCAGTGATCATAGCCGGCCAGATCTCAGCTGATATCCAGGGCCCATTGGACCCATTCTAAGGTAATATAAGCACCTGTTCAGATACAGCACAGTGCTCCTGTCTTACAATTTCCAACACAACACCTTTGGTTGTCTCTCAGCTATAGGTACCTCCATGGTTCGCACTGATGACATCAACAATTCTGATGCAGGCAGACCTGCGCAGTACGTGGTGCTTTCTTTGTGATGTGCTATTTCACGTGTGCATGGCCTTTGTACTCTGTGTGTCACGTCTTGCCAGTGCTTAAAGGTCACTTTGCTGAAAGTTCTGTTTCTACAGCTCGTTCAAAAGCGCATTCATAGTTTACGATGAGCACAGCACACCCACTGGGCACAGACCTCAATTCAACGTCTATTCCATGTTGGTTCAAAGTATTTTTGTAATAGTAATGGTTTTTTGT
The DNA here is from genome assembly GCF_002021735.2 of Oncorhynchus kisutch. Taxonomy (NCBI): domain Eukaryota; kingdom Metazoa; phylum Chordata; class Actinopteri; order Salmoniformes; family Salmonidae; genus Oncorhynchus; species Oncorhynchus kisutch. The sequence goes on from NC_034174.2 coordinate 34,838,037, forward strand.
GTGTGCTTTTGCTGTGATTGAGTGGGCCTGGCAGGGCTGGCTGCCCAGTGGGTGGCAGGGCCTGGTTCCCCTGACTTGAACACAATCACACAAACAAAACACAATGCTGATGGTACAAGTCTGAATGGTAATGATGATAGACGATAAAAGGCGGCCTGTGGTGAATGGACATCAGCCCAGACAAGAATCTACAGGACCTTCGATCCTGTTACCTACGATATACCCAATTCTCTGGCACTCAACACACAGACAGACAGTCCATGTCCCATTGTGTATTTCATTAGCCTCTTACAAATACAAGGTTAGTTGTGGTTGATCATTTAAAGCAAACAGCAGAAGGTTAAACCATGTACCACGTTAAATAATGATACTGTACATCACTTACACCAGCAGCTTTAGCCAAAATACACATGGAATAAACAAAACATACAGTCAATAATACAGTAGGAAAAAAAAGAAGGAAAAAAATATATACAGTGAGTGCAAATGAGGTAAGATAAGGGAGTTAAGGCAATAAATAGGCCATGGTGGCGAAGTAATTACAAAATAGCAATTCAACACTGGAAGGGTAGATGTGCAGAAGATGTAGAGCAAGTAGAGATACTGGAGTGCAAAGGAGCAAGATAAATAAATAAATACAGTATGGGGGTGAGGTAGTCGGATGGGTTGTTTACAGATTGGCTATGTACAGGTGCAGTGATCTGTGAGCTGCTCTGACAGCTGGTGCTTAAAGCTAGTGAGGGAGATATGAGTCTCCAGCTTCAGTGATTTTTGCAGTTCGTTCCAGTCATTGGCAACAGAGAACTGAAAGGAAAGGTGGCAAATTGATGAATTGGCTTTGGGGGTGACCAGTGAGATATACCTGCTGGAGCTGGAGCGCCAGGATGGTGAATTTTATGTGGGTATGTTTGGCAGCATGAGTGAAGGATGCTTTGTTGCGAAATAGGAGGACGATTTTAGATTTTGGATTGGAGATGTTTAATGTGAGTTTGGAAGGAGAGTTTACAGTCTAACCAGACACCTAGTTATTTGTAGTTATCCACATATTCTAAGTCAGACGGGCGGGCAGGTGCGGGCAGTGATCGGTTGAAGAGCATGCATTTAGTTTTACTTGCATTTAAGAGCAGTTGGAGGCCACGGAAGGAGTGTTGTATGGCATTGAAGCTCATCTGGAGGTTAGTTAACACAGTGTCCAACGAAGGGCCAGAAGTATACAGAATGGTGTCGTCTGCATAGAGGTGGATCAGAGAATCACCAGCAGCAAGAGCGACATCATTGATGTATACAGAGAAGAGAGTCGGCCCGAGAATTTAACCCTGTGGCACCCCCATAGAGACTGCCAGAGGTCCGGACAACAGGCCTTCCAATTTGACACACTGAACTCTGTCAGAGAAGTAGTTGGTAAACCAGACGAGGCAATCATTTGAGAAACCAAGGCTGTTGAGTCTGCCTATAAGAATGTGGTGATTGAGAGAGTCGAAAACCTTGGCCAGGTCGATGAATACGGTTGCACAGTAATGTCTCTTATCGATGGCAGTTATGATATCATTTAGGACCTTGAGCGTGGCTCAGGTACACCCATGACCAGCTCTGAAACCAGATTGCATAGCGGAGAAGATACGGTGGAATTCGAAAGGGTCGGTAATCTGTTTGTTAACTTGGCTTTTGTAGACCGTGGAAAGGCAGGGTAGGTCTGTAGCAGTTTGGGTCTAGAGTGTCTCCCCCTTTGAAGAGGGGGATGATCGCAGCAGCTTTCCAATCTTTGGGAATCTCAGACGATACGAAAGAGAGGTTGATCAGGCTAGTGATAGGGGTTGCAACAATTTCGGCAGATAATCTTAGAAAGAGAGGGTCCAGATTGTCTAGCCCGGCTGATTTGTAGGGGTCCAGATTTTGCAGCTCTTTCAGAACATCAGCTATCTGGATTTTGGTGAATGAGAAATCGGGGAGGCTTGGGTGAGTTGCTGTGGGGAGTGCAGGGCAGTTGACCGAGGTAGGGGTAGCCAGGTGGAAAGCATGGCCAGCCGTAGAAAAATGCTTATTGAATTTCTCAATTATAGCGGTGACTGTGGTGACAGTGTTTCCTATCCTCAGTGCAGTGGGCAGCTGGGAGGAGGTGTTCTTATTCTCCATGGACTTTACAGTGTTACAGAACTTTGGCGCCAGTAGGTCTTAGCAGACAGCATTATTAATGTTATCAGTAGCCTACATTATGAATGGCCTAATACAATGACTATCCTCATTAGAGCCTGATAAAGCTCTTAAAACCTAATGAACTGTAAAGTTTCTGGCCAATCGGGACAGTATAATATAGTAGTTAGACCAAGAGGCAGTTTATCGAGGTCAGCCCAACTGTGAGGCAAAGTGTTACTGTTGTAGTATGAACAAGGCAAGAGCAAGACCATCATCTGTCTAGAAAAGCTTTGAGAAAATAATACCCACGAGAAGGATGGCATGAGATTTGAACAGATTTGTGTGTACTGGAATTTAAGTTCTGCTGCAACTGAAGTGAAATCTCAGCTCTTTTCTGTTCTGTCCTTTTTCGAGGTCTTTCCTAAAAATGCTGAACTGTTTGGTTAACTGGAACACGCCAACCCCTCCATGCCTACTGGTGATGTTGCCATGGAGACTTGTCTCTGTTACGGAACGGATTCAGTTACTATGGCAACCTGAAAATCCCCCACACACAATGCTCTAATCCACATCTTGTCGGTGTTCATTTTGGCACTTAATTTTTTTTTTGGTCTAGTCTTAGTCATTTTGACTAAAATATCGTTAAGTCTTAGTCACATTTTTGTCATTTGAATAATGATTTAATCTAGTCATTGTCAAAATGACGAAAACATTATTAACATTAACATTATTTCAGCTTTTATTTCTTTCATCACATTCCTAGTGGGTCAGAAGGTTACATACACTTAATTCGTATTTGGTAGCATTGCCTTTAAATTGTTTAACTTGGGTCAAACGTTTTGGGGAGCCTTCCACAACCTTCCCACAATAAGTTGGGTGAATTTTGGCCCATTCCTCCTGACAGAGCTGGTGTAACTGAGTCAGGTTTGTAGGCCTCCTTGCTCGCACACACTTTTTCAGTTCTGCCCACAAATGTACTATAGGATTGAGGTCAGGGCTTTGTGATGACCACTCCAATACTTTGACTTTGGTGTCCTTAAGTCAATTTGCCACAACTGTGGAAGTATGCTTGGGGTCATTGTCCATTTGGAAGAGCCATTTGCGACTAAGCTTCAGGGAGACTTGGCTACGTTGGCTACAGAACATATGAAATGCAGTGGGAAAAGCGTGAGGGTTGTATGAGATTACATATTCAAAGACAGCCTACTTTTCTATAGCCTACTCATTGAAGAGATAAACATAGCTAGACTGTTGTTTTATTATTAAATTCATTGCTGCTATTGTTTTTAATTTTGTAAAGCAGCATGTTTTTTAACCAGGCAAATGGTAGCTAACTAGAAAGCTGGTGGTGAGATAGTTAGGTGAAGCAAGAGTCACATGCACAGGCTCAGCCTGTCTGCTGCTCTGCCCACACGAATCGATTGCTCCACCGCAGCTTACCAGCTGATGTAGGCTGTGTTTGCCTGGTGTGACCCGTCTTTCCCACTGCTGAACACATTTTTTCTCTTCTAATTTTAGTCAACTGAAATAAATAATAATGTTTCTTTAGTTATAGTTTTTTTCTGGGTCTATTTAGCCTTAAAAATAGAAAATGTTTGATAAAAAAAAAATTGTTAACAAAATTAACCCTCCATCACATCAGTCATTTATCAAAGCCAGAGCTCATGTGACGAACAGGGATTACAGATTTATTGACCATGTTTAGATTTGTGCAAAACAGATGATCATTCCTCATGCTGTTGTATATGAATATTTATCATACTATTTAATCCCTCCCTGTCCATCTCTATTTCCTCCCTCTCCATATGTTCCCTTGATGAAACACAGTGTCCTCACATCACAGGTGCAGAGCTTTGGTTAAAAGCGCCTGCTAAATAGCATATATTATTATTATTATTATTATATTATATTATCAAATGCACGCACCCACACAGTCACCCACACAGTCACCCACACTTATACACACATACCCCTCCACCCCCAAACATAGTAGAAAAGTACACACCAAATCCCGGTCAGTAAGAGAAAGAAAGCCACAGAGTTTCTGAAGAGGCTTATGAAAGGGGCCTATAATTACAGAGCACCAGAACGAGTAGCTTGGAACACGGATTTACAAAAGGACTGCATGAGGAACAGAGGCAGAGCAGTGAAGCGCTTCAAACTGCAAGCCTGGGCGACTGATAAGAGATTAACTATGGTCAAGTTCAGTTTTAGTATCGACCTTGATAACGATAACAAATTACACAAATTTCCTAGAAAAGACTAGAGGCAGGGTATATGCACAAGAGTGTGAAATTGACCACATATGAAATAGCTGATCTCTGCCTTTCTTATGATGATAAATCAGTTCATAGCTGATGTTGGTGTTGGTCCAATGTCTGGTAGTGGTGTGAGTTGTCAGTTTTCTGCTTGGTAATGAAGATGAATGAATGACATTTCCAGTAATTAGAGGATTTCCTTGTTGAAGTATTGACTCGGCAGTTCTAGCTGACGTCAGTTATTGGGCGTACAGAAAGATGGATTGTTATTGAAACTGTCCTTGAACGCAATCCGACTTACTACTCTAAGTTGTGACGTAAGAGGCAGGGCTAACAATTTGGAAATCTGCTGTACAATTATGGATGTGTTTATGATTAATTTTGTAGCTTCCCCCTTACGATCCTTCAAAGCAGGGACCAAGAGACTGAAAAACAGCTTCTATCTCAAGGCCATCAGACTGTTAAACAGCCAACACTAACATTGAGTGGCTGCTGCCAACACACTGACTCAACTCCAGCCACTTTAATAATGGGAATTGATGGAAATTGATGTAAAATATATCACTAGCCACTTTAAACAATGCTACTCAATATAATGTTTACATACCCTACATTATTCATCTCATATGTATATACTGTACTCGATACCATCTACTGCATCTTGCCTATGCCGTTCTGTACCATCACTCATTCATATATCTTTATGTACATATTCTTTATCCCTTTACACTCTGTGTTGTCTGTTCACACTGCTATGCTTTATCTTGGCCAGATCACAGTTGTAAATGAGAACTTGTTCTCAAAAAGCCTACCTGGTTAAATAAAGGTGAAATAAAATAAAAACAAAATAAAAGTGTATAAGGTAGTAGTTTTGGAATTGTTAGGTTAGATTACTCGTTGGTTATTACTGCATTGTCGGAACTAGAAGCACAAGCATTTCGCTACACTCGCATTAACATCTGCTAACCATATGTATGTGACAAATACATTTTATTTTATTTGACTTTGAGTCTTACTGTAAGCAGATATGAGTGCAAGGCTTGGTACAGTACACAGCAGAGGCCTTAGTATCAGTGTATCATGGGTGAATGAATGGATGGCACACACATCGTGTCTGTGTATGTGGGTCGTCTGACTGCAGGCCCTGATTGAGTGAGCCACTCAGCTCATACCGGTTGGGATCGGATCATGGTGGACATAGGGGTGGGCAGGAGTCTGCGTGACTTTCCCCCAGGCGCCGTGTGCCCTTCATGGTGCATAATCAAGCCGCCCTCCACAGCCTGGGCCTCCATCAGCCCAGTAAACATCAAGCCCACACGTCAGACTCCACAGACGTCATCGGCCTATCTAGACCTCAGCATTCTCTCTCTCAACCTCAATGTGTCACATTAATTACATCCTCAACATGGACCTCGATCTGCTCCTTGATGATGGATCAAATATACTGTCTCTCTCAGCCTCCATCATTCAACTTCACTACATCCACAATCTCTCCCTCTAAAGACATCTGGATAAGAGCGTCTGCTAAATAACAAAAATGTCATGTAAAATGAGCCCATCAGTCTATAATAATCCAAGTACAAATCATATCCGGTGTCTCTAAACCGACACTCCACTTTAACAACACATCACTTCTCAGTTTACAGCTCCACTACTGATAAAGGCCTCTAAGCCTCTTTATGTATCCTGTCACTTCGCCCCTTCAACTATCTCACACATGCATCAGGTGAGCCATGCCTGTAGTGTAAAGCAGCATTCCTCACATACTTTCCACATTGTCAAGCTGTGGTATTTCCCTACCCAGTTCAGCATTTTCCAATCCTGGTAAGGCAAAGGCTCTGCTGCCACTCGGAAACAACGGCTTCCAATACGAGGGTCAGAGGGTACATGTAAACCCAAAATGTTACTTAGGGAGATTGCCACTCCCTGGTGTGTTGTTATGTGTTAATAACAATTAGACTACGTTACCCAGTAGGATATGCGGGGGGTTGAAGAATGCCTTGCATGGCTAAACATGGAGTTTTCTAGCTGAAGTATATGTTATTTAAAAGGAGTTAAACCTACGCCCCAGTTTGTCATTATATAAGGAACAAACATAACATGGTGTCAGATTGGTAGTCGCTATGACGAGACAGAGATAAGAAAGGAGTAACTCTGCAAATTTCCGCATCGAAAATTGAACATTCTACCACAAGTCAAGTGACGTGAGTAGTCGAAGATGCTAGCTTGCAAGAGCGAGGACAACGGGCCGCAGCAGCGAGAGTGAGGCTGCATTGGAATCTGTTGACGAGCAAGTTGATGAGCAACATACGTAAGAGAAATTGACACTGTTCCTGTTTTCCGTCATGGATAGACTTAGTCCTCCTACTCCTATGCAGTTAATAGGCAATTTAGCTGACAATTGGAAACGTTTCAAGCAGAGATTCAATATCTACCTAGCAGCCAGTGGTGTAGGGGGAGATGATGACAAATTGAAAGCTTCCTTAACATTGACTGTGCTAATGGCTAAATTTGAGGAGTACTTTGTACCAAGCCAGAACGTCATGTTTGAGAGATACAAGTTTTTCTCTCATGATCAGAAACAAGGAGTCAGTTTGGACCCGTATTTGGCTGAGCTGAACACACTGAGAAAAACTTGTGAATTTGAAAATCTGAAAGACTCACTAGTGAAAGACAGGATAGTCTGTGGCATACTTGATAATGGACTCAATGAGAGATTGCTGCGTGAGCAAGATTTAACTGTGGATAAAGCAGTGAATATGTGTCGAGCAGCTGAAACCACCAGAGCACAAGCTAAAGAGCTGCACAGGGAAGAGATGTCTGTACATGATATAAAAAGAGAGGAGCACCACACACAACACCTTACAAAACAAAAACAAGCAAAAGAGAGAAATCAAAACACTTCATGTGGAAAATGTGGATTTATCCACAAGCCAAAGAAATGCCCTGCACATGGCAAATCATGTAACAACTGTAACGACGCATGGAAAGGATGGACGTCATCACAAAAATGGATGAACATACAGACTGGTTAAGCTCACTGGTTATTGTGGTGAAAAAGAACGGCGATCTCAGGATATGTCTAGACCCGAGACATCTCAACAAAGCAATCAAGAGAGAGCATTTCAAGTTGCCAACCAGAGAAGAGATAATGTCAGTAAGCTTGATGCCTCATCAGGATTCTGGCAAATGAAGCTAGATGATGCAAGCTCAAGGCTATGTACATTCAACACACCTGAGGGCAGGTACAGATTTCTTTGTCTACCATATGGGATTCTCTCAGCACTAGCACTCAGCACTAATGTGAAAAGACAATCCATATGATCTTCGAGCACATTCCAGGACTGGAGACTATGACGGATGACATCATCGTCTGGGGGTCCACAAAAGAAGAACACGATGCGAGAGTGAGACAAGTGCTGGACCTGACACGGAACGTCAACCTAAAACTAAACAAGGACAAATGCGAGTTTGGTGTGAAAACACTTACCTTCGTCAGAGACGTACTTTCAGAGGACGGAGTCAAACCAGACCCGAGGAAAACATCAGCCATCAACAACATGGAGCGCCTGAAGAACAAGGACGATTTGAGACGCTTCATGGGCATGATCACCTACCGTACAAAGTTCATACCTCAACTGTCAGCACAGTCCGCTCCACTCAGATGTCTTTTGGAAATGAAAAATGTATGGGAATGGTCCCATGAACAGGAAAACTGCTTCAAAACCTAAAGAAGACAATCACAGAAGAGCCAGTGCTCAGGTTCTATGATCCAGAGAAAAGCACAAGGATTTCTGCAGACGCGTCACAGTTTGGCCTGGGAGCAGTTCTTCTGCAACAGCATGACGATACATGGCAACCCGTCGCTTATGCGTCCAGAGCCTTGACAGGCGCAGAGATAAGGTATGCACAAATAGGGAAAGAACTACTGGCGAGCTCATACGCTTGCGAAAGGTTTCACCAATACGTCTACGGACGAGACTTCGAAGTAGAAACCGACCACAAGCCATTGGTGTCAATCATGTCTAAGACTCTGAATGATTATCCAACTGAGAATCCAGGGAATGTTGATCAGACTGCAAAAGTATGATGTGAAGATGATCTATACCCCGGGAAAGTTCATGTTCGCCGCCGACACTCTTTCTCGAGCAGTCGAGAAGAAGGAGCTTCGACACACAGAAAAACACTGAGATTCAAGCCTACGTCGACCTGATCGTAGCATCACTTCCTGCGTCTTCTGAGAGAATGGAGCAGATCAAAAGAGAGACCGCAGCTGACCAAACAATGACAGAGTTGAAAGAAATAACACTGATAGGATGACCCGCACAGAAAAACAACTGTCCGAGGAGAATACAGGATTACTGGATGTGCAGAGTAGAGCTCACCAATGTGGATGACATAGTGTTCAAAGGCAATAAGATTGTCATTCCCATGACACTACGCAAAGAAATGCTACAGAAAATAGACGAGGGCCACTTGGGTGAGGAAAAATGCAAACGACGAGCACGAGAATTAGTGTACTGGCCAAGAATGAACCAGTAAATCAGCCAGACCTGCTTCATCTGAACTGTGTTTGACCTACAGGCCAAAGCAGCAAGCAGAGCCGCTAATGCCTCATCCAGTACACAACAGACCCTACTACAAAGTTGGAGTTGACCTTTTTGACTGCAATGGCAAAAGTCACATTGTTGTTACCGACTACTACTCAAACTACCCTGAAGTAGCAACACTGCCAACTACCTCCAGCAAAGCTGTAATCACCTACCTGAAGACATGGGGTTGCGTCTGAACTGTACTCAGACAATGGCCCACAGTTCTCAAGTTCCGAATTTCGATCGTTCACTAAGGACTGGGGATTCCCACACAACACCTCCAGCCCCAACTACCCAAGGTCCAATGGCTTAGCAGAGAGTTCAGTCAAAATTGTCAAAGGTCTGATGAAAAAGGCACACGATGGAAAGGAGGATTTCCTAAAAATCTGAACTACTGCAGCGCACCGCTGCAGAACGGACTTTCACCTGCACAAATGTTGATGGGACGTCGCATCAGAACCAACCTACCCATCCATGAGGACTTGCTAACACCCAGAGGTGCTCACAAAGTCAAACTCGCAAAGGAAAAACAGAAAGACAAACAAAAACAGCGACACAACAAAAGTGCAAGACACTTACCTGAACTGAAACCTGGAGATCATGTACGACTCCGAGACATCACTACAGGAACCTGGATGCAGCAAGGGTGTGTGCAGAGAGAAGTTGCAACGCGATCCTATGAGATCCAAACGGAGCATGGATCACAACTGAGACGAAACAGAGTGGATCTAAGGCTTCAGCCATTCACACAAGGGACTGAGGATCATCAGGAGGATACTGCTGAAGCGTCAAATGCCTTTAGAAATGGACAATTCCATCAGAAGACCCTGACTGACAATGAACGCTGTCCAACTGTTTCAGGAAGTACTTCAGCAGAACGACCAAAAAGGACTGTCAGAGCCCCTAAAAGGCTTATTGAGAATTGCTGGAAAAAAGGGGCACCTGGACTGAATGTTTTGTTAATGTGAAAAGAAAAGAAAAGAGCCACAATATAGTATTGTTGGACAGACTATATTTAGTTGAAAAAAAAAAAAATTGGGGGGGGAAGAAAATGGCATGTTATGCAGGTTGAGTAAACAAATGTGATATGACATGTGTAGTTGCATTAAAAAGTAGTTTTCTTTTAATTAAAGGAAAGAAGATGTGTTGGTATGTGTTAATAACATTTAGACTACGCTACCTAGCAGGCTTTGCGGGGGGTTGAAGAATGTCTTGCATGGCTAAACATGGAGTTTTCTAGCTGAAGTATATGTTCATTAAAAGTAGTAAACCTACACCCCATTTTGTCATTATATAAGGAACAAACATAACACCTGGTTCTACCAGCCTACTACTTTACACAATACCAAATGTTTTCCGCTCTTGTAGTTTTTCTGGATTGCGGAGGATAATCTGAGCCCTAACGCCAGGGTCATAAACGTGCTACAACAGGTGTGGCAGTCACAGACGTCTCAGCCAGACTGAAAACAAAGAAAAACACCTCAACTGCATAACAGGATAAACTTTCAAATAGTGTGACGCATGTAACGAAAAGTGTCCTTAATTTGTCCTTTGTGCACTCATAGACCCCAAGACCAGTCCATCGACAGGCAAAGGGACATTCTCTAAATCATATAAACTCCATTTAGTTAATTGTTTTAATTGAGTTGTGAACTGCCATTGCCCTTGGCTGTGAAAGAGGTGTAACTGGGTGGACAGGGTGAAGGAGTGACATCAGATTCAGTCCTCTTTATTCTCTCCATGAACCACACCTGTGTAGAAGAAGTGACTCATTTTCCCACAGGATGGCTTATTTAAACAGACTTCCTCCCTGCAAGTGTGGTGTGCCATGGTGACACAAGAGTATTTCAGTGGTCAATTTAACAGCCCTGTCATTTCTATTTACTGTCTTTCCTCTCACAACCCCCCCACCTTATTTTACAACCCCCCCACCTTATTTTACCCCCCCCCCACACACCTTATTTTACAACCCCCCCCACACACACCTTATTTTACACCCCCCCCACACCTTATTTTACAACCCCCCCCCACCTTATTTTACACCCCCCCCACCTTATTTTACACTCCCCCCCACCTTATTTTACACCCCCCCCACACCTTATTTTACACCCCCCCCACCCTATTTTACACCCCCCCCACCTTATTTTACACCCCCCCACCTTATTTTACACTCCCCCCACCTTATTTTACACCCCCCCCACCTTATTTTACAACCCCCCCACCTTATTCCCCCCCCCCCCCACCTTTCCCCCCCCCCACCTTATTTTACACCCCCCCCCACACACCTTATTTTACACCCCCCCACCTTATTTTACACCCCCCCCACACACCTTATTTTACAACCCCCCCACACACACACCTTATTTTACAACCCCCCCCCCCACCACACACACCTTATTTTACAACCCCCCCACACACACACCTTATTTTACAACCCCCCCCCCCCTGCCACACACACCTTATTTTACACCCCCCCACCTTATTTTACAACACCCTGTGCCCCTCCCATCCCTTTCCTAGAAGTATTATGCACTCAATGACAGGAAAGTGCTTTTCCACAAAGAAATGTCTTTATTTTACTTCCAACATACAACATACTGTTGACACACAGGTATACAAGAGAGGTATCTTGCAAAAAAACTAGATTCACTAATGTCATCAGAACAGAACATTTAGAACAGTAATATGGAATGTAGGAATTATTTTCTCCATTTTGTTTCTCATTTTTTTTGTTTAGTTTATTTTTAAGAAATATTTCAAATAAATAAAGATTCTATATACACTTTCTCTATATAGTATTTATTGTCCTAATCAATATATTCTCTTCTTCAGTCACCATTTCAGGAATGACAAACAGAGAAAGTTACAAAGTATTGATGTTTACCCCTTATTACCCCCTACTTTAAATGTCTATGATTTAGGGACAAAACAGTACGGGGGGGGGGGGGGGTATGGTGGAAATATGAAATGTCAGCCATAGGAGAGCGAGGAGATCACTCGTTACAAAGCTGCCAGCCCCGTTCAGTCTGTACAGAAGTAACCCCCACTCGTGTGTGCTGTGCTGTTGGGGGAATATCAGTCCAAACTCCATCCACAAACACCTCATGTCACCTTACAGTTTAATAAGCACCAAGTCTGACTCCCAGAACTACACTTAAGCATTACATCTCTCTCTCAGAGAGACCATACAGTAAAGAAAACAGTCTGTAACAGAGGAGCAGAGAGGTGGAAACGAGAGGAAAGGACAGAACGATACAGGAGTCCTTGAGCCTGTTAATAGACCAGAGTCTCAGTCACAATCTCTCCCACCACATAGAAAAGAAAGAAAGGAAGAAAGAGAGAGAACAGCCACAGAGACAAGATGCAAACGAGTGCACAAGTGGTTCTGTCCCGTGTTGGTTCAGGGGGAGGGTGGGGAGTGCAGAACCGACTCCAGCGTGGCCTCTCCCCCGGGCCAGAAACTCCCTGGTTGTCCCCTACAGTAGGTGGGGGGTCAGACCCCCAGCCGTGTGGTGGCCATTAGGACCAGGCCATTGTCGGAGGAGGGTAAAGCAGGGCTACAGCTACAGCTCAGTGCTGTTATTCCCAGGTTAGGTTCGAGTTTCCCAGAGTGGAGGCTCAGTCTTTAGTCGGCGCTGTGCTCCTCCAGCTGGGATATGATGGTGATGAGGTTTTGCAGACCGAAGATGTAGCCGCTGTCCTGACCCTCATGCACAACACTGTCCTCCCCGTAATGGCGACACGTCGTATGAGCAAAGTCTATCATCCTCACATCCACTGCCGGGCTGCTGGCCTCCCCTGCTGCACCACGGGACGAGCGACCGACGCTACCGTTACTGCTACCGTTACTGCTCCCTCCAGCACTGCTGCCAGCTGCCGAGCCACGGGTGAACCCAAACGCCCCCTCTTCCTCTTCCTCATCTGAGAGCTCATCCTCATCACCCTCCTCTCCTCCGCGGTGGCGTCGAGTGGGGGCGCGAGGGCGGGGGGGCTCCCCATCATAGATGATGAGGAGGGAGGAGGAGTAGAAGCGGTAAGACTCGCAGGACTCCAGGGTTTCCTGCATCTCCCGGAGCTTCCGCAGCACCGGGAAGAGCAGCTCGCGCCGCAGACGCTGCCCATCGTGGAAGAACTGGAAAAGGGCCTCTTTGAAGCCCGGCAGGCTCAGCTTCCTCCCGTGGTACTTGTTCATGAACATCAGCTGGCCTGAGTCTGACTGGTACACCTGCATGCCACAAAGCCGGACACCGATGGAGGCGGAAGTGCTCTGTTGACATTTGCGGATCTGGTTGGCCTTCTTCTCCTCTGACGCATCGTCACCATGCTGCCGCGTGCCCATCTTCAGGTCCAGCACGCACGGCACTGCGTGACGCCACGTCAGGTTCTCCAACAGGATGAATTTGTATTGGTTGCGATGTTTGGAGTTCTCCTTCATCCTTTGGAGGTGCTGCTGGTGGCATTTCAGACTCCAGGGGTTGTGTTTGATCTGCTTCCGATCTAGGCTGTAGCGGAGAACCTCAGCCTGCTGCTGCACCTCCGCACCGTTATAACTACACACACAGAGAGGAAAGAGAGGTTAGATATCTGCCAATCACCATACAGTACATATTTGCTGTATAGAATCTATGAATCTATGTTGGTGTTTGGATATATTTGTATATACAGTATGTGTACCGATGTAACAGTGTATGTGCTCACCTTTTGCTCTTGTTCTCTTTAGTGCTCTGTCTGACCCGGTCTTTGCTGTAGTTGTCATTATCTAGCAATAGGGACGATGATTTCTTGTTGCACCATTTGATCATCTTACTCTTAGGCTCGCATTCAGCTGAGGGGTCCTTGTTTTCCATGTTCTCTGGTTCATTGTGGAGGGGGTAAGCGATGAGACACAGGTTGCCCTCTTCATCTTCCTCAAAGCTGACTGACACCACACCTGAGAGAGGGAGAGATGGAGGGAAGCGGGAAAGAGAACGATAGGAAGGCGGTTAGTACCTGGCATTGGATTTTTTTATTTTATAATGCTATGATGAAGCCAAAACCACCCAGTAACTGGTTAGTCATAGGCAGTTCTTACCAACTGGGTCCTGCTTCCAGCCAAATACACTCTGTAAAGAGAAAGACAAACACAAACAAACACAGGCTTTCCTATTGAGGGAGCAGAGAGAGCGGGTAGGGGGGCAAGGAGGCAGCAGAGAGAGAGCGGGTAGGGGGGGCAAGGAGGCAGCAGAGAGAGAGAGCGGGTAGGGGGGCAAGGAGGCAGCAGAGAGAGAGAGAGGGTAGGGGGGCAAGTAGGCAGCAGAGAGAGAGAGCGGGTAGGGGGGCAAGTAGGCAGCAGAGAGCGAGAGCGGGTAGGGGGGCAAGTAGGCAGCAGAGAGAGAGCGGGTAGGGGGGCAAGTAGGCAGCAGAGAGAGAGAGCGGGTAGGGGGCAAGTAGGCAGCAGAGAGAGAGCGGGTAGGGGGGCAAGTAGGCAGCAGAGAGAGAGAGAGCGGGTAGGGGGCAAGGAGGCATCAGAGAGAGAGAGCGGGTAGGGGGGCAAGGAGGCAGCAGAGAGAGAGAGCGGGTAGGGGGGCAAGTAGGCAGCAGAGAGAGAGAGCGGGTAGGGGGGCAAGTAGGCAGCAGAGAGAGAGAGCGGGTAGGGGGGCAAGTAGGCAGCAGAGAGAGAGAGCGGGTAGGGGGGGCAAGTAGGCATCAGAGAGAGAGAGCGGGTAGGGGGGGCAAGTAGGCAGCAGAGAGAGCGAGAGCGGGTAAGGGGGCAAGTAGGCAGCAGAGAGAGAGAGCGGGTAGGGGGGCAAGTAGGCAGCAGAGAGAGAGAGCGGGTAGGGGGGCAAGGAGGCAGCAGAGAGAGAGAGCGGGTAGGGGGGCAAGTAGGCAGCAGAGAGAGTGGGTAGGGGGGCAAGTAGGCATCAGAGAGAGAGAGAGCGGGTAGGGGGGCAAGTAGGCAGCAGAGAGAGAGAGAGAGCGGGTAGGGGGGCAAGTAGGCAGCAGAGAGAGAGAGCGGGTAGGGGGGCAAGGAGGCAGCAGAGAGCGAGAGCGGGTAGGGGGGCAAGGAGGCAGCAGAGAGAGAGAGCGGGTAGGGGGGCAAGTAGGCAGCAGAGAGAGAGAGCGGGTAGGGGGGCAAGGAGGCAGCAGCAACAACAATGTATGTGTTCCCAAGTACTTCAAATGTGTACGTGAGAATGAACCCAAGAAGCAAAGAGATATACAAACACCACAGGAGGCTCGAATGTATGACATTCAGTCCAACCTTTATTGAGAAACTACCAAACCCACCCAAAACCACACATTAACTGATACACATAGTGTTACAATGTTTCAAGGCAACCCAAAGGAAACGACAGCAAAGATACACTGTATAAACTCAAAAACAACCACAATAACAACACACCTGAATTATATTTCATAAAGATACAACACTTCCATCAAGTCGGGCATTTTGCGAGCACCGTCTCTCTATTTTTCCATTCAGGTTTGACTTGCCTTTTTATACAGCATTTCAAGGCAATAATCCAAACACACTAATAAATTAAAAAGGGAAGGGATGGATGGAGTGGTGGGAAGGACAGGATGGTGGGGAGGAGGGTGGTGGGAAGGACAGGGTGGTGGGGAGGAGGGTGGTGGGAAGGACAAGGTGGTGGGAAGGACAGGGTGGTGGGGAGGAGGGTGGTGGGAAGGACAGGGTGGTGGGGAGGAGGGTGGTGGGAAGGACAGGGTGGTGGGGAGGAGGGTGGTGGGAAGGACAGGGTGGTGGGGAGGAGGGTGGTGGGAACGACAGGGTGGTGGGGAGGAGGGTGGTGGGAAGGACAGGGTGGTGTGAAGGAGGGTGGTGGGAAGGACAGGGTGGTGGGGAGGAGGGTGGTGGGAACGACAGGGTGGTGGGGAGGAGGGTGGTGGGAAGGACAGGGTGGTGTGAAGGAGGGTGGTGGGAAGGACAGGGTGGTGTGAAGGAGGGTGGTGGGAAGGACAGGGTGGTGGGGAGGAGGGAAGGACAGGGTGGTGGGGAGGAGGGTGGTGGGAAGGACAGGGTGGTGGGAAGGCCAGGGTGGTGGGGAGGAGGGTGGTGGGAAGGAGGGGGGTGGTGTCTCCAGAACACTTTCATAGAAAACTGTACACACTTACTTATTCCTGGGATCATTTATGATGCGTTCCCCAAACATGCACACACCCCTACCCCACTCTATCTAATAAACCCCTGTAGAAGGGCCTGTGTATTGCAAACCTCTCTGCAGGCTGGGGGAAGGGGGCAGTGGGTGTCAAGACAGGAAGAGCAAACATCACAGCTGCAGGGGCTGACAGATAAATTAGAGAGAGAGAAAGAGGGATTGGGAGATGGAGAGAGATAGGGAGGAGGATGGATATTCAGCATCCCATTGAATATAAACATGATAATAAGACTAACAACAAAAGCAAATCCCAGCCTTTCTGAAATACAAACAAAAACATCCCTGGTTTACACTGGAGGGAAGGTTCTCTGCAGCATCAAGACAGACCCTTCATTAGGGCCTATGTGTATGAGGTGATAACGGGTGTGTTGGCCAGTGACATGGAGGACAATGGGACCCAGTGCTTATCTCTCCTCTGCAGCTCCCGCCTTTAGTGATGTCATGCACAGTGATGGTACTACCCTGCAGCAGTTAACCCTCTACTGGCCAGGCCTGTTTCAACTGTCAGAGCTGCACTGTCAGCTGGGCATGTGAGGTGTTTAAGTGCCTGCGACTCGTGTGTTTTGTGAGTACGCGAGTGTGTGAACGTGACTGTATATGGGCCAACATACGTTTGTAAGAGTGTGAGAGTGTGTGTAAAAGTGTTTTGAGCAGAAGTGAATGTGTTTGTTATGTAATATTCTCAGTGTCACCAGACGTCTGTGCTCTTCTTTCTACAGCTTCATCTCCCATCCAAATCACACTGGGTTTTTTTATAGTTCCACGACGCATTGCTGCGGAGTCAGATACCACGCTGGTGCCTCAACTCTGTCACATGGCCAGGGTAGGAGTGACTTGATAGAAAGTGTGTGTGAGATGTGCGTGTAGGCCGATCTGTGAGTGCAAGTGTCAGGAGACACCGTATGTAGCATCACGGTCAATGAAAAACAACACAGAGTGAGATCTTCCACCCAAGGTGTGTGAGAGTGTTTGTGTGTGTATTCGTTAACCACACATTTTTTTTATTGAACCTTTATTTAACTATCCATGACAGGCTGATGTCCAGTCAGACACCGCTATCTCTCCCACTCAGCATTCCGTCTCTGATGATCAGCCCCATTATTATTGAGTATGCTGGGAACTGGATCCTTCCTCCAGGAACTTTAGCCCTCTTTGGAGATGCAGGCAGGTACAGGGCTACTGGGCTTTTATCCCTACTGTCAGGAGAGGGCCTGGGGCCGACTATGGTCTGATCAGAGAAGATAGTGATACTGTTGGTCCTCTGTGATATTTCAAAGGTGATCGAATCCAATGGAACAAAATATAATATAAAACACATTAAATCCTGTTTGTGTGACTGACACCCAACCAAGGACACCTTGGGTTGTCTCTGTCTAATGCAGAATGCCTGGCTCACACCTATCCATCAGGGGATAAAGATCCTGTCATACACACCCCCACCACCATTACATAACCTGACACTGCAGAGCCCTGATGTATCATGCAGTCACATACTGTCTGTCCCCAACCCCCCACTTAAGCACCACCATGAAACGAATCCCTTTGTGCTGCTATGGTACTGCCATCTCCAGTGACCGTCTGTAATCCTAAATGCAGCTAATGTTACAAAACACTGCAGCTGACCATATCAGTGGAGAAACCAGGGAGAGATTAAGAGGTGGATGTAGAAAGATAGAGAGAGAAGATGGGAGATGGGGAGAGAAATGTGGGGCAGTAGCAGTGGCGCACACAGCATAATGGATGTTATTCAGATGATGGTAGCGTTATATTGTAGGTTTAGGTTGGATCAGGGAATAAGCTTACCTCTGTACTGGGGGGTGAACTTCCTCATTTCGGGGGGCAGGCTCTTGTAGAACTGGTGTTCTCGGGGGATGAGGGGCTTGCAGATGGTCTGGTCGCCGAAACGCAGTACGCAAGAGTGGCCCCCCACCTGGTGCACAAAGGGCTCAAGCATCACCCCTTTCCCGGGATAGGGGAGCGTCCCGTCTGCCTGCATAAGGGCTTCTAGAGCAGGACTCATCCTCACTCCGCATCGGACAGCTAAACTAGAGGGGCCCACGATGAGGCTGCTCGGGCTGCCTATCTTCTGGCTGTACCGCTCTTTTTCGCTGGGGGGCGTTAGAGGACACCTGCTCGGACAGCAGAGACCACAGCAGGAAAAAGAAAGGGTGCAGCAGGAAGGAGAAGACAAAAAACGTTTAGTTCCCCGTGCTATCCTGGTCCGAAAGCAGAGTAGTATAGTCCAGGTTCGGGTTAAGGTAATATCCCTGTGTACGTAGTGCTAGTAAATCATTATTTTCGACAGGTCTGGGGCTGTAGGTTGTGTGTGAGAGCGAGTGTAGATTGTTCCTGACTCTGTCTGTCGCCGATACTGAACTGGGGTCTGTACTGAGCTCAGATCAAGAAAAATATAAAAACAGGTCGGCCCCGCCTCATACCCGCTTCAACCTATCAGAGCTCAGCAGCTGTTGTTGGGTGGGAACTAAGCACTGAGATCAGGAACAAGCAAACAAAGGAAGGAGAGCACTGGAGAGAGAGAGAGAGAGAGAGAGAGAGAGAGAGAGAGAGAGAGAGAGAGAGAGAGAGAGAGAGAGAGAGAGAGAGAGAGAGAGAGAGAGAGAGAGAGAGAGAGAGAGAGAGAGAGAGAGAGAGAGAGAGAGAGAGAGAGAGAGAGAGAGAGAGAGAGAGAGAGAGAGAGAGAGAGAGAGAGAGAGAGAGAGAGAGAGAGAGAGAGAGAGAAAAATATGAAATACATAGGCCAGTACGTTAATATCTGTTGAACTGGTTGCTGCTTATGAAACATTCTATTTAGCATTCCGATGCCACTGCAGAAGAGAATTTGAATCTGGGAGAGAGAGACCCACATGAAAAAATACTATAATATTATATACTTTAATGTAGTATTTACTGTGGTGTTTTTGTTGACTGTAGTATTTACTGAAGGGGGAGTTTCTCCTTGAGGAAACCCTACTGGAGAAATACCAACAGATTTTCTGCAGATAGCAAGGACTTGGTTCTGAATGGTGGTGTAAAGTACTTAAGTAAAAATCATTTGAAGTGCTACTTAAGTAGTTTTTGGGGGTATCTGTACTTTACTAATGATATATTTTACAACTTTTACTTGACTACATTCCTCAAGAAAATAATGTGCTTTTTACTCCATACATTTTCCCCGACACCCAAAAATTCTAGTTACATTTTCAATGCTTAGCAGGACAGGAAGATGGTCCAATTCACACACTCACCAAGAGAACTTCTCTGGCATCTCTACTGCTTCTGATTTGATGGACTCACTAAACACAAATCAAATCAAATTTTATTAGTCACATGTGCCCAATACAACAGATGTAGTAGACCTTACAGTGATATGCTTACTTACGAGCCCCTAACCAACAATGCAGTTTCAAAAAATACAGATAAGAATAAGAGATAAAAGTAACAAGTAATTAAAGAGCAGCAGTAAAAAAAATATATATATATATATATATACAGGAGGGTGCCGGTACAAAGTCAATGTGTGTGTGTGGGGGGGGGGGGCTTCCTCTGACACCACCTGGTGTAGAGGTCCTGGATGGCAGGAAGCTTATATACTGGGCCATTCGCACGAAACCTTTATTTAACTAGGCAAGCCAGTTAAGAATAAATATCTTATTTACAATGACGGCTTAGGAACAGTGGGTTAACTGCCTTGCTCAGAAAGAGAGATTTTTTTTACCTTGTCAGCTCAGGGATTCAATCTAGCAACCTTTCGGTTACTGGCCCAATGCTCTAACCACTAGGCTACCTGTCGCCACTAGGCTACCTGCCGCAGTGCCTTGTGGTCAGAGGCCGAGCAGTTGCCATAACAGGCAGTGGTGCAACCAGTGGTGCAGCTGAAGATGCAGCTGAAGAACCTTTTGAGGATCTGAGGACCCATGCCAAATCTCTCCTGGGGGGGAATAGGTTTTGTCGTGCCCGCTTCATGAATGTCATGGTGTGCATGGACCATGTTAGTTTGTTGGTGATGTGGACACCAAGGAACTTGAAGCTCTCAACATGCTCTACTGCAGCCCCGTCAATGAGAATGGGGTTGTGCTCGGTCCTCTTTTTCCTGTAGTCTACAATCCTCTCCTTTGTCTTGATCACGTTGAGGGAGAGGTTGTTGTCCTGGCACCACATGGCCAGATCTCTGACCTCCTCCCTATAAGCTGTCTCGTTGTTGTCGGTGATCAGGCCTACCACTGTTGTGTCATTGGCAAATTTAATGATAGTATTGGACTCGTGCCTGGCCGTGCAGTTATGAGTGAACAGGGAGTACAGGAGGGGGCTGAGCACGCATCCCTGAGGGGCCCCCGTGTTGAGGATCAGCGTGGCGGATGTGTTGTTACCTACCCTTACCACCTGGGGGCGGCCTTTCAGGAAGTCCAGGATCCAGTTGCAGAGGGAGGTGTTATGTCCCAAGGTCCTTAGCTTATTGATGAGCTTTGAGGGCACTATGGTGTTGAACGCTGAGCTGTAGTCAAACCTCACATAGGTTTTTAATTTGTCCAGGTGGGAAAGGGCAGTGTGGAGTGCAATAGAGACTGCATAATCTGTGGATCTGTTGGGGCGGTATGCAAATTGGAGTGGGTCTAGGGTTTCTGGGATGATGGTGTTGATGTGAGCTATGACCAGCCTTTTAATGCACTTCATGGCTACATCCGTGAGTGCTACGGGTCGGTAGTCATTTAGGCAGGTTACCTTGTTCTTGGGTACAGGCACTATGGTGGTCTGCTTAAAACATGTTGGTATTACAGACTCGGACAGGGAGAGGTTGAAAATGTCAGTGAAGACACTTGCTAGTTGGTCAGCGCATGCTCGCAGTACATGTCCTGGTAATCCGTCTGGCCCTGCGGCCTGGTGAATGTTGACCTGTCTAAAGGTCTTACTCACATTGGCTGTGGAGAGCGTGATCTCACAGTCTTCCGGTACAGCTGATGCTCTCATGCATGTTTCAGTGTTATTTGCCTCAAAGCGAGCATAGAAGTAGTTTAGCTCATCCGGTAGGCTCGTGTCACTGGACAGCTCTCGGCTGCACTTCCCTTTGTAGTCTGTAATGGTTTGCAGGCCCTGCCACAGCCGATGTGCGTCAGAGCCGGTGTTGTACCACTCGATCTTAGTCCTGTGCTGACGCTTTGCCTGTTTGATGGTTCGTCAGAGGGCATAGTAGGATTTCTTATAAGCTTCCGCCACTTGAAAGTGGCAGCTCTACCCTTTAGCTCAGTGCGGATGCTGCCTGTAATCCATGGCTTCTGGTTGGGGGTATGTACGTACAGTCACTGTGGGGACGACACCATTAATGCACTTATTGATGAAGCCAATAACAGATGTGGTGTACTTCTCAATGCCATTGTAGGAATCCCGGAACATATTCTAGTCTGTTCTAGCAAAACAGTCCTGTAGCTTAGCATCTGCTTCATCTGACCACTTTTTATTGATCTAGTCACTGGTGCTTCCTGCTTTAATTTTTGCTTGTAAGCAGGAATTATGGTCAGATTTGCCAAATGGAGGGAAAGAGAGAGCTTTATATGCATCTCTGTGTATGGAGTAAAGGTGGTCCAGAGTTCTTTTCCATCTGGTTGCACATTTAGCATGCTGATAGAAATTAGGTAAAACTGATTTAAGTTTCCCTGCATTAAAGTTCCCGGCTACTAGGAGCGCCTCCTCTGGGTGAGCGTTTTCTTGTTTGCTTATGGCAGAATACAGCTCATTCAATGCTACCTTAGTGCCAGCCTCTGGCTGTGGTGCGATGTAAACAGCTACAAAGAATACAGATGAAAACTCTCTCAGTAGGTAGTGTGGTCTACAGCTGATCATGAGAAACTCTACCTCAGGCAAGTAATAGCTTGAGACTTCCTTAAATATCGTGCACCAGCTGTTGTTTACAAAAATACATAGACCGCCACCCCTCATCGTATAACCAGTATGTTGATCAAATCAAATCAAATGTATTTATATAGCCCTTCGTACATCAGCTGATATCTCAAAGTGCTGTACAGAAACCCAGCCTAAAACCCCAAACAGCAAGCAATGCAGGTGTAGAAGCACGGTGGCTAGGAAAAACTCCCTAGAAAGGCCAAAACCTAGGAAGAAACCTAGAGAGGAACCAGGCTATGAGGGGTGGCCAGTCCTCTTCTGGCTGTGCCGCGTGGAGATTATAACAGATCATGGCCAAGATGTTCAAATGTTCATAAATGACCAGCATGGTCAAATAATAATAATCACAGGCAGAACAGTCGAAACTGGAGCAGCAGCACGGCCAGGTGGACTGGGGACAGCAAGGAGTCATCATGCCAGGTAGTCCTGAGGCATGGTCCTAGGGCTCAGGTCCTCCGAGAGAGAGAAGGAAAGAGAGAATTAGAGAGAGCATACTTAAATTCACACAGGACACCAGATAAGACAGGAGAAGTACTCCAGATATAAAAAACTGACCCTAGCCCCCCCGACACATAAACTACTGCAGCATAAATACTGGAGGCTGAGACAGGAGGGGTCAGGAGACACTGTGGCCCCATCCGATGATACCCCCAGACAGGGCCAAACAGGAAGGATATAACCCCACCCACATTGCCAAAGCACAGCCCCCACACCACTAGAGGGATATCTTCAACCACCAACTTACCATCCTGAGACAAGGCCGAGTATAGCCCACAAAGATCTCCGCCACGGCACAACCCAAGGGGGGGCGCCAACCCAGACAGGAAGATCACATCAGTGACTCAACCCACTCAAGTGACGCACCCCTCCTAGGGAAGGCATGAAAGAGCACCATATGTTGATATTGTCATCATTCAGCCACGACTCCGTGAAGCATAAGATGTTACAGTTTTTAATGTCCCGTTGGTAGTTTAATCTTCCC
Source organism: Oncorhynchus kisutch (assembly GCF_002021735.2). Taxonomy (NCBI): domain Eukaryota; kingdom Metazoa; phylum Chordata; class Actinopteri; order Salmoniformes; family Salmonidae; genus Oncorhynchus; species Oncorhynchus kisutch. Next base: position 34,861,054 of record NC_034174.2, read on the forward strand.
AGTAACTCGTTCATTTGATTGTCCAAAGATTGCATGTTTGTTAGCAGAATTGGGGGAAGTGGGGCTTTATTCGATCGCCTCCGTCTTCTCAGAAGGCAGCCCGCTCTCTGGCCTCTTTTTCTCCGCCTCCTCTTCACGTAGATCACTGGGGTCGGGGCCTGTTCTCGAGGGAGCTCTATATTCTCCGCCTCGGGCTCGTCAGAGTCGTGAACGAAGAAAAAGGATTCTGCTAGTCCGTGTTGAGTAATAGCAGTCCTGATGTCTATAAGTTATTTTCGGTCATTAGAGACGGTAGCGGTAACATTATGTACAAAAGAGTAAAAAAACAAGTTACAAACAATGCAGATAAACAAACAAAATAAACACAATCAGTTGGGGGCACGTAAAATGTCTGCCTTTTGCTCCGGCACCATCAAAATGCTTTGTTTGTAAATTATGTCTGAGTGTTGGAGTATGCCCCTGGCAATCCACAAGTACATTTTCTTTTTTTATGGTGCGATCAGGTTTGCTTAAAATTAGGAATTTGAAATTATTTTAACTTATCTTTGATACTTAAGTATATAGTAGCAATTACATTTATTTTTGATACGTAAGTATATCTAAAATCAAATACTTTAAAACTTCTACTCAAGAAGAATTATATTGGATGACTTTTTCTTGAGTCATTTTCTATTAAGATATCATTACTTTACTCAAGTATGACAGTTGGGTACTTTTCCACCACTGGTAATGAACAGCATTCAGTATTTCTGCTCCTTTTTATAACCTGTAGAGAACACAATATATTGTCTATACTTGGCATGTATGTTTCTCACTTGTGGTGGTTCAAATTGGGACATGGGGAGGGGAATGGGCAGGGTATATGCAAATTAAATACTGTAGTATTTATTCTAGTTTAAAAATTGTATTGTTTTCGCAGACTGCAGTGTTTTTGCTGACATGTATGTAGTATTTACTCTAGTATTCTACAGTATACAAAAAAATCTATACTAAGTACTACACATGATCGAGGGATAGTACATTGTGTGTGGTATAGTATTGTACAGTATACTACAGTTTACCACATACTTCTATAGTAAGTTGTAGTATTCTATAGTAAACTGTAGTTTTTCATGTGGGGAGGAACACAGAGAGGGAAATTGAAATAGATTTTCTAAGCAGTTTGCCATCCATTTAACCTGTTTGCCTTGTTATTCTTATCAGCTGATAAAGAGCAGAAAGAGATAGTTGTAGAGGGAAAGAGAAACTGGCAGAAGGAGGGAGACAGAAACTGATAGTGAAGAGAAGGGCTCTGCATGGTTGTCTTTCCTCAATTTGGGCTTGAAGAGCGCTAGTCTGAATATAAAACAACGAGAATGGTTCCCCCTCTCACCAAAAATAATTGCAGACAGACAGTAGACAGAGCAAAACCCCCAGACAAACACACTGACAAACAAATGGTGCCATAGCCACAAATAGCAAGTGTTATGACGTTGCCCTGTTGGGTGAGGTTTATGACCCCCCCCCCCATAAATACCTTTCCACCTTTCCTCCTTTTCTCTCCACTCTACAGAATGGACTCTTGGAAAGCCCTGTGTTACCACAGAGAAAGTATGGTAACATCAAAAGGTTGGGGAATGGAACAATATTGCCCTTTCTCAACCAGTTGAAAGTATCCATTTGTACTTAAAGAATATGATGTCAGATCAGTTGTTGTCTGGGACATTATATCTGATCATAGGACGACATACATTGTATCTTGGAAAATCTACACATTCTAGTTATCAGATCCGCATGGAATTGTTGTGCAATTTAAATGTTTAAATATGAAACTATATGTGAGAAGATGAAATGTGATTTTAGCTTCTAAATGAGAGAATTGTTTTCATAAGTAAACTTACGCTCATTCAGTGGCCAAGCCCAAGTGAACAGGGATGAAACACAGCCTTCCCTTCCCCAGTACAAAAGCCCCGGTGACCCAATTCACAGTGGACTAAACAAACCCCGGCGTGAGTTGTGGTTGTGAATGGTTGAATGACTACTCTATCTAACGAAATTTACATGACACCAGATCACATGGAGGTGACGATCACCATGCTGGAATGGTGAATTTCGACTAGACCAGCCAGAATACAGCACGAGCTGATTATGGCAACTTGAACTTTGAACTATTATTCACTAAAGTAGAAGTGATCCATCCTAAACGTCATGTTATCAGCTGCAATTGTAAACATATGTGGCCTAGGAAAGGACAGACAATCTCCTATGAACGACAGGGTACATTAACGTATCCGCTCAACAACACTACGACCAAAAATATTCTTCAAAGGACAATGGCGATCTCTGCTGGATAAACCAGTCTTCCATCTTCGACCCATCTATCGAAGCATAGCTCAGAGTAAATATATATCTTGCATTTTCCTTTTCCAAATGGGCTGTTATTAGAATGCATAAGATTCTGTATTTATGGTAGCATAACTTCTCAAGGTCCGATAGAGACCCAATCCCTTTGTCCCTCAGTCTTCCCGCTCTTTCATTCAAACCCAACCCCCTTCCTTTGTGTAACCAGCCGCCATATCAGGTTAGCCCACTAGGGGCTTTTCATTACATGATTAGTAATCAATGATCTATCATACACATACATATAATTTAATCATAGTCAGAGACACGACACAGGCATTACCATAGTGATATTTAAACTATGTGCTCTTCCTGTCAGCATTGTCACCTGTGTGTGTGTGTGAGAGAGCAAGCAAGCGAACAACGGATCTGCAAAAATCACATTAGGCAACTTCACATATCCTTCTAAAAAGAACAACATTTTCCACAGGTAAACAATCACGTCAAAAGCAGCTTTATAGACCTCCATAAATACACACACACCTGTGTAATGTACGGATGTACAGTGCCTTGCGAAAGTATTCGGCCCCCTTGAACTTTGCGACCTTTTGCCACATTTCAGGCTTAAAACATAAAACTTTTTTCTTGTGAAGAATCAACAACAAGTGGGACACAATTCATGAAGTGGAACGACATTTATTGGATATTTCAAACTTTAACAACTCAAAAACTGAAAAATTGGGCGTGCAAAATTATTCAGCCCCTTTACTTTCAGTGCAGCAAACTCTCTCCAGAAGTTCAGTGAGGATCTCTGAATGATCCAATGTTGACCTAAATGACTAATGATGATAAATACAATCCACCTGTGTGTAATCAAGTCTCCGTATAAATGCACCTGCACTGTGATAGTCTCAGAGGTCCGTTAAAAGCGCAGAGAGCATCATGAAGAACAAGGAACACACCAGGCAGGTCCGAGATACTGTTGTGAAGAAGTTTAAAGCCGGATTTGGATACAAAAAGATTTCCCAAGCTTTAAACATCCCAAGGAGCACTGTGCAAGCGATAATATTGAAATGGAAGGAGTATCAGACCACTGCAAATCTACCAAGACCTGGCCGTCCCTCTAAACTTTCAGCTCATACAAGGAGAAGACTGATCAGAGATGCAGCCAAGAGGCCCATGATCACTCTGGATGAACTGCAGAGATGTACATCTGAGGTGGGAGACTCTGTCCATAGGACAACAATCAGTCGTATATTGCACAAATCTGGCCTTTATGGAAGAGTGGCAAGAAGAAAGCCATTTCTTAAAGATATCCATAAAAAGTGTCGTTTAAAGTTTGCCACAAGCCACCTGGGAGACACACCAAACATGTGGAAGAAGGTGCTCTGGTCAGATGAAACCAAAATTTAACTTTTTGGCAACAATGCAAAACATTATGTTTGGTGTAAAAGCAACAGAGCTCATCACCCTGAACACACCATCCCCACTGTCAAACATGGTGGTGGCAGCATCATGGTTTGGGCCTGCTTTTCTTCAGCAGGGACAGGGAAGATGGTTAAAATTGATGGGAAGATGGATGGAGCCAAATACAGGACCATTCTGGAAGAAAATCTGATGGAGTCTGCAAAAGACCTGAGACTGGGATGGAGATTTGTCTTCCAACAAGACAATGATCCAAAACATAAAGCAAAATCTACAATGGAATGGTTCAAAAATAAACATATCCAGGTGTTAGAATGGCCAAGTCAAAGTCCAGACCTGAATCCAATCGAGAATCTGTGGAAAGAACTGAAAACTGCTGTTCACAAATGCTCTCCATCCAACCTCACTGAGCTCGAGCTGTTTTGCAAGGAGGAATGGGAAAACAATGTCAGTCTCTCGATGTGCAAAACTGATAGAGACATACCCCAAGCGACTTACAGCTGTAATCACAGCAAAAGGTGACGCTACAAAATATTAACTTAAGGGGGCTGAATCATTTTGCACACCCAATTTTTCAGTTTTTGATTTGTTAAAAAACGTTTGAAATATCCAATAAATGTCGTTCCACTTCATGATTGTGTCCCACTTGTTGTTGATTCTTCACAAAAAAATACAGTTTTATGTTTTATGTTTGAAGCCTGAAATGTGGCAAAAGGTCGCAAAGTTCAAGGGGGCCGAATACTTTCGCAAGGCACTGTATTTGTGTCCTGAGAGACTGAGGAAGATAATGTAGATAACCACACACACACCTAATAGTCAGAGGAGGAGGTCCTGGCTTTCCCAGTGATTTTACCAATGCACCTCTACTGGTTGTGATAGCGCATTCGATGCAACAACAGCCCACGTGGTGGAAAAAAAGGTGTTCGCGAGGAATGTCCAGGATATTTTGGTATCTCATTCATTACGCCGATGAAGATAGTTGTGTCTGGATCCATGTTTGATATAATATCCCTAGCAAATTGATGTTGATTATATGTTGTTTTTGATTTACAGCAGGATCTCGTTAGATTTAACAGAGCAAGCATAGAGGTAATGAGTTCATGTTTTCATTATGTTTTTGTAGAATAAAAAATATGAGCTGGCGCACACCCAGAAAAATTATTTTGTGTGGAGGTGCTAATGGCGAATAAACTATAAACTATAAAAATAAAGAGTCACACACTCCATATATAAACTCCCAGTAATTTATTGGGTATTTACGTTTCGGCATCACTGTGCTTTCTTCACTGACCCTGAAGAAGGCACAGTTTATATGTTTTTGTTCATCGGATTGTACGCAGTCTCCTGTGTGCACTTGTGTAGGGTTGCGCAACACCTAACTCTATTCCTATGAATTATTCTGCATATATTGACAACAAATTATATAGCCTAGTGGGATTATTCACTATATGATCTGGTAATGAAATAACATGACAAATACATTTTGTTTTCCATGTTTCACAGGCAATTTTAAACAACACAAGGGGCCTGAAGAAGCCTACTTGAACTTGAATTTGGAACTCTGGAATAGGCCTACCTATTTGGTGCTTGAAAACTTATTGTAATTGTTATAATTAAGTTCTCCTGTTCCCTTCTAATTTACATGTGATTTCTTTTTCAATCTGTTTTTGTGAGAAATGTGGCCTATGTGGCCACTTTCGTTTGTTTCCTACAGCTTCAGTTGAAGGGTGTTGCAATTCTGTTGCTGTAAAACCAAGTGTGGTTATTATGAGGTTGTGCGGTTAATCTAATGTTGGCTTCAACTTGGCATTCCATACGAATCCTTCCATTAGAAAAGGAACCTGATTTTTGGTCACTTTCTCATAAAAACAGCGATGGTGAGATTCAAATGGTGATATTAATGCTACCACTATTCATGGATTTATTATGTGTCCCTGTGTCGGCCACATAGGCTACAGAAATATTGCCGTGCATGCATCCAATTTATTTAGTCAGGCAAGTCCACATTATTCTCACACATTTTAGAATGTAATAATAATGATATAAATTATTCAATTGTATAACATTGAGGTCCTTGAAAATGACAATTAGGTACTTGAAAAAGTCCCTGAAAGTCCTTGAATTAGACTTGCCAATGTCTGTATGAACTCTGCTTAATGATGTATAGTCCTAGACCTATGTTGTTGTATAGCTGGAGTTATGGGCCAATTTACATATATTCACTTTTATCCCTCTAAGTACACGTGGAACTGCATGAAAATACTTTTTATTTTTGTTTCAAACCATTTAAAAATATGTATCCCAATGTCACACATTGGCCCCATTATTTATAGAAAGACCCATATACAGTATACTGTCCACAGCAGCACGTGTATGGGAGTGAAAGGTGAGAGCAGACATAACCCATGACTTATTACCCCTAGAGCTCCTACACACACGAACACGTCACTGCACAGCTATTTCCAGGTCTCTCCAGAGATGTTCGATCGGGTTCAAGTCCGGCCTGTAGCTGGGCCACTCAAGGACATTCAGAGACTTGTCCCGAAGCCAATCCTGCTTTGTCTTGGCTGTGTGCTTAGGATTGTTGTTCTGTTGGAAGGTGAACCTTCACCCCATTCTGAGGTCCTGAGCACTCTGGAGCAGGTTTTCATCAAGGATCTCTCTGTACTTTGCTCTGTTCATCTTTCCCTCGGTCCTGACTAGTCTCCCAGTACCTGCCTCTGTAAAACATCCCCACAGCATGATGCTGCCACCACTATGCTTCACCGTAGGGATGGTGCCAGGTTTCCTCCAGATGTGACACTTGGCATTCAGGCTAAAGAGTTGGTTTCATCAGGACAGAGAATCTTGTTTCTCATGGTCTGAGAGTCTTTAGGTGCCTTTCGGCAAACTCCAAGCGGGCTGTCATGTGCCATTTACTGAGGAGTGGGTTCAGTCTGGCCACTCTTCCATAAAGGCCTGATTGGTGGAGTGCTGCAGAGATAGTTGTCCTTTTGGAATGTTCTCCCATCTCCAGAAACTCCATCGGGTTCTTGGTCACCTCCCTCACCAAGGCCTTTCTCCCCCGATTGCTCAGTTTGGCCGGGCGGCCAGTTCTAGGAAGAGTCTTGGTGGCTCCAAACTACTTACATTTAAGAATGATTGAGGCCACTGTGTTCTAGGGGACCTTCAATACAGAAGTTTTTTGGTAACCCTCCCCAGATCTTTGCCTCGACACAATCCTATGTCGGAGCTCTACGGACAATTCCTGGTTTCTGCTCTGACATGCACTGTTAACTGTGGGACCTTACATAGAAAGTTGTGTGCCTTTCCAAATCATGTCCAATCAATTGAATTTACTCCAATCAAGTTGTAGAAACATCTCAAGGATTATCAATGGAAATAGGATGCACCCGAGCTCAATTTTGAGTCTCATAGCAAAGGGTCTGAATACTTATGTAAATAAGGTATTTGAATTTGAACTTGAACTTAAAACCTGTTTTCGCTTTGTCATTATGCTGTATTGTGTGTAGATTGATGATACTTTTAAAAATGTATTTAATCGATTTTAGAATAAGGTAGTAACGTAACAAAATGTGGATTATGTGAAGGGGTATGAATACTTTCCGAAGGCACTGTCAGTCAAGCATACAATGTAATACATTACAAAACAATACAATGCACTACAAAAGTGTTTGCTTTTGAAAGTGTATTTTATGTGTGATGCACAAATGCTCAGGTGTTTATATTTAAGTAGTGGTTTTTGAACGAATTGCAAAAATTGCTGAATTTGGTCCCAATAGTTTATATGTATATATATTTAACCTTTATTTAACCAGGCAAGTCAGTTAAGAACTAATTCTTATTTTCAATGACAGCCTAGGAACAGTGGGTTAACTGCCTGTTCAGGGGCAGAACGACAGATTTGTACCTTGTCAGCTCGGGTGTTTGAACTTGCAACCTTCCGGTTACTAGTCCAACGCTCTAACCACTAGGCTACCCTGCCACCCCAGGGCCCCCTGTCCACTTGACACAATTTCACACACCTACGCACTGCCAAGCCCCTGTCAACCACACACATCATGATTACGCAATACAACCTTCATCCTTATTGACTGACCCCCGAGCTGGGATGTCGGGCAGGGGGGCTCAGTGTTTGTTTACACAAGGTCATACAATCAGGACCACAGCTCTTGGGCGAGTGGAGGGGTTCGGACTCTGAGTTGGACCCCTTCCATACAGTACTATGCATACACACACCTCCCCCCACACACATAAACATACACACCCCTCCCCTACACGTAAACATAGTTACACAAACACACACCTTGAGCTCTGTGCCCCGCCTACCTGCTCCACATAGCAGCTGGCCAGGTTCTCTAGCCACATCCTACTGGGATCAAAAGTAATGAGGTATTCACATGCCTCTCGGTTACGGGGGGTCAGAGAGAGAAGCGGGGGGGGGGGGGTCTGTCTGGGAGGGGCTGACCGTATATATCATCCTAAAAGGGGCGAAAAGGTGATGTTCCTTCCCTAATTCATCACTGCCTTTAATATCACTGCCTCTCCATATCACTGTATTGAGTATATCTGCCTGGATCGCTATCCTTCTTGCATCTTCACCTGTTGCATCTCATCTACTGGTGTCTCCTTCTCATCTTCTTATATCCTCCAAATCAGCTGTGTCCAATCTTAGTAGGTTCTCAGGTAGAGCCCAGAACAATGAAGAGGCTGTGTGGGGAGAGAGCTCACAGCCTACACACAGTTCAACCAGCTCCCAACTCCTCCACTACTTAGCCCTCTCACAGAGATACAGACAGAGACACAGATGCACAGGAACTCACATGCTGTCCACACTTGTCGCAAACAATGATAAACAGACACACACATTCTCTACACAAACAGCTAAAAACAGATGGAACTATAATTAGGTACCAGACTCAGAGTCCACATTCACACCACACACACGTGCACACAGACACACACACCTTACAAAAAAAAAACATGTCAAATTTGCATATTTTAACATTTACAGTTCACATGTTAACACCACATGTTCACATGTGAGGAGAATAACATGTTTTCACTATGTTGTTTGACGTGAAAATCTCATTTTTATTAAAAACATTTATGTCAAAATCACATTTGCCATTTCACATGTAGAAAAAACTCCATGTGAAAATCTGAATTTCACATGGGAAAACTGAAATCTGTTTTACTTCATTTTTACCAGCATGTCACTTGTGCGTCTAAAGGCGACAAAACTGTACTTCACACACACAAATTCATGCAAGGCTCTCCCTCGCCTTCCCTTTGGCAAATCTGACCATAAGTATATCCTACTGATTCCTGCTTATGAGCAAATGCTCAAACAGGAATTACCAGTGACGTGCCCAATAAGGAAATGGTCCGATGCTAAGCTACAGGATTGTTTCACTAGCACAGACTGGAATATGTTCCAGGATTCATTAATAAGTGCATCGACGACGTCATCCCCACAGTGCCCGTATGCACATATCCCAACCAGAAGCCATGAATTACAGGCAACATCTGCAGCTAAAGGCTAGAGCTTCTGCTTTCAAGGAGCTGAACACTAATCCGTACATTTATAAGAATCCTGCTATGACCTCCGATGAACCATCAAACAGGCAAAGCGTCAATACAGGACTAAGACCGAATCCTACTACGCAAACTATCATGGATTACAAAGGGAAACACAGCCGCAAGCTGCCCAGTGACATAATCCTACCAGACAAGCTAAATGAGAGCACCAGCTCTTCTGGATGACTGTGTGATCTTGCTCTCAGTAGCCAATGTGAGTAAGACCTTAAAACAGGTTAACATTCACAAGGCCGCAGGGCTGGACACAATACCTATAATGCGTACTCAGAGCATGCGCTGACCAGCTGGCAAGTGTCTTCAATGACATTTTCAACTTCTCTCTGAACCTGTTTGTAATACCTACAGCTGAAGTCGGAAGTTTTCATACACTTAGGCTGGAGTCATTAAAACTAGTTTTTCAAACACTCCACATATTTCTTGTAAACAAACTATAGTTTTGGCAAGTCGTTAATTAAGGACATCTACTTTGTGCATGACACAAGTCATTTTTCCAACAATTGTTTATAGACAGATTATTTCACTTATAATTCATTGTATCACAATTCCAATGGGTCAGAAGTTAACATACACTAAGTTGACTGTGCCTTTAAACAGCTTGGAAAATTCCCCAAATGTATGTCATGGCTTTAGAAGCTTCTAATAGGATAATTAACATAATATGAGTCAATTGGAGGTTTACCTGTGAATGTATTTCAAGGCCTACTTTCAAACTCAGTGCCTCTTTGCTTGACATCATGGGAAAATCAAAAGAAATCAGCCAAGACCTCAGAAAAATAATTGTAGACCTCCACAAGTCTGGTTCATCCTTGGGAGCAATTTCCAAACACCTGAAAGTACGATGTTCATCCGTACAAACAACAGTACGCAAGTATAAACACCATGATACCACACAGCCGTCACACCGCTCAGGAAGGAGATGCGTTCTGTCTCCAAGAGATGAACGTACTTTGGTGCAAAAAGTGCAAATCAATCCCAGAACAACAGCAAAGGACCTTATGAAGATGCTGGAAGAATCAGGTACAAAAGTATCTATATCCACTGGTAAACGAGTCCTATATCGACATAACCTGAAAGGCCGCTCAGCACGGAAGAAGCCACTGCTCCAAAACCGCCATAAAAAAGCCAGACTACGGTTTGCAACTGCACATGGGGACAAAGATCTGATTAAACAAAAATGGAACTGTTTGGCCATAATGACCATCTTTATGTTTGGAGGAAAAAGGGAGACGCTTGCAAGTCGAAGAGCACCATGCAAACCGTGAAGTACGTGGGTGGCAGGGTGGAGGGACTGGTGCACGTCACAAAATAGATGGCATCATGAGGTAGGAAAATTATATGGAAATATTGAAGCAACATCTCAAGACATCAGTCAGGAAGTTAAAGCTTGGTCGCAAATGGGTCTTCCAAATGGACAATGACCCCAAGCATACTTCCAAAGTTGTGGCAAATGGCTTAAGGACAACAAAGTCAAGGTATTGGAATGCTCCTCACAAAGCCCTGGTGGTTTGTCCTATAGAAAATGTGTGGGCACAACTGAAAAAGTGTGTGCGAGCAAGGAGGCCTACAAACCTGATTCAGTTACATGTCCGCTTGTTTCATCAAGGGAACATATGGAGAGGGAGGAAATAGAGATGGACAGGGAGGGATTAAATAGTATGATAAATATTCATATACAACAGCATGAGGAATGATCATCTGTTTTGCACAAATCTAAACATGGTCAATAAATCTGTAATCCCTGTTCGTCACATGAGCTCTGGCTTTGATAAATGACTGATGTGATGGAGGGTTAATTTAGTTAACAAAAAAAATTAATCAAACATCTATTTTTAAGGCAAAATAGACCCAGAAAAAAACTATAACTAAACAAACATTATTATTTATTTCATTTGACTAAAATGAGAAGAGAAAAAATGTGTTCAGCAGTGGGAAGGACGGGTCACACCAGGCAAACACAGCCTACATCAGCTGGTAAGCTGCGGTGGAGCAATCGAACAGTGTGGGCAGAGCAGCAGACAGGCTGAGCTCTGGCTCCAACTCCGCTTATGCACATTGTGCATGTGACTCTTGCTTCACCTAACTATCTCACCACCAGCTTTCTAGTTAGCTACCATTTGCCTGGTTAAAAAACACATGCTGCTTTACAAAATTAAAAACAATAGCAGCAATGAATTTAATAATAAAACAACAGTCTAGCTATGTTTATCTCTTCCCTGAGTAGGCTATAGAAAAGTAGGCTGTCTTTGAATATGTAATCTCATACAACCCTCACGCTTTTCCCACTGCATTTCATATACATGTTCTGTAGCCAACGTAGCCAAGTCTCCCTGAAGCTTAGTCGCAAATGGCTCTTCCAAATGGACAATGACCCCAAGCATACTTCCACAGTTGTGGCAAAATGACTTAAGGACAACAAAGTCAAGGTATTGGAGTGGCCATCACAAAGCCCTAACCTTAATCCTATAGAAAATGTGTGGGCAGAACTGAAAAAGCGTGTGCGAGCAAGGAGGCCTACAAACCTGACTCAGTTACACCAGCTCTGTCAGGAGGAATTGGCCAAAATTCACCCAACTTATTGTGGGAAGGTTGTGGAAGGCTCCCCAAAACGTTTGACCCAAGTTAAACAATTTAAAGGCAAACGCTACCAAATACTAATTAAGTGTATGTAACCTTCTGACCCACTGGGAATGAGATGAAAGAAATAAAAGCTGAAATAAATCATTCTCTCTACTATTATTCTGACGTTTCAAATTGTTAAAATAAAGTGGTGATCCTAACTGACCTAAAACAGGGAATATTTACTAGGATTAAATGTCAGGAATTGTGAAAAACTGAATTTAAATGTATTTGGCAAAGGTGTATGTAAACTTCCGACTTCAACTGTACATGTTTCAAGCAGACCATCATAGTTCCTGTGCCCAAGAACGCCAAGGTAACCTGTCTAAATGAATATTGCCCTGTAGCACTCACATCTGTAGCCATGACATTCGTTGAAAGGCTGGTCATGGCTCATATCAACACCATCATCCCAGACACCCTGGACTCAGTCCAGTTTGCTTACCGCCCCAACAGATCCACAGAGGACATATTCTCTGTTGCATTCCACATTGCCCTCTCCCACCTGGACAAGAGGAACCCTGTTCACTGACTACAGCTCAGCGTTCACACCATCATTATGTTTGCTGATGACACAACGGTGGTAGGCCTGATCACCGACGACGACGAGACAGCGTATAGGGAGAATGTCAGTGACCTGATAGTGTGGTGCCAGGACAACAACCTCTCTCTCAACATCATCAAGACAAAAGAGCTGATCGTGGACTACAGGAATCAAAGAGAAAAGCACGTCCACTTCGACGGGGCCATAGTGGTGCAGGTCAAGAGCTTCAAGTTCCTCGGTGTCCACATCATTAATTAATTAACATGGTCCGCTCACACCAACACAGTTGTGGAGAAAGCACGACAATGCCTCTTCCCCCTCTGGAGGCTGAAAAGATTTGTCATGGTAGCTCAGATCCTCAAAAAGTTATACCATTGACAGCATCTTGACTGGCTGCATCACCATGTGGTATGGCATCTGCTTGGCATCTGACAGCAAGCGTTACAGAGGGTAGTGCATAAGGCCCAGTACATCACTGAGGCTGAGCTCCTTGCTATCCAAGACTTCTACACCAGACGGTGTCAGAGGAAGGCCCTAACAATTGCAAAATACTCCAACCACCCAAGTCATAGACTGTTCTCTCTGCTACCATATGGCAAGTGGTCCCGAAGTCTGGAACCATCAGGAAACTAAACAGCTTGTGACCCCCAAGCCATAAGACTGCTAAATAGTTTACCAAATAGCTACCCGGACTATCTACATTGTCCCTTTTTGCGCAAACTATTTTGACTCATCACATTCGCTGATGCTACTGTTTATTATCTATCCAGTTATCTAGTCACTTTACCCCTACCTACAGTATATGTACATATCTACCTCAATTACCTCATAACCCTGAGAATCATCTCGGTACTGGTACCCCGTGTATAGCCAAGTTATTGTTACTCATTGTGTATTTATTCCTCGTGTTATTTTTCTTCAATTATTTTTTTCATTTTTTTCTCTCTGCATTGTTTGGAAGGACCCTTAAGTTAGCATTTTACTGTTAGTCTACACCTGTTGTTTACGAAGCATGTAACTGATTCAAATCATAATAAAATTGTATCTATCACTTTTGAAAAAATCTAATTTGCAGGTTCATATGTAAGAAAACTCCATATGTAAATATCTAATTAGCAGTTTCATATGTGAACTTGCAATACCACATGGAAAATCAAATGTTCAGTTTCACATGTAAGAAAACTTCCCCATATACCCCAATGTTTGTGAACAAAGTACATCTAAACAAACACTGTATAGACTAAAAACATGGTTAGAAATATAATTTTGATATCATAAATGGTCAGTCCTTGAATCCATAGCGCACTTTATAGATTTGAGAGTGGTTTCATTTCTCCAGCCCCATCTCTTAGATTTTTACTGAAACTGTGGCGGAGAAGACACTTTGTTAATGTTTCAATTAAGGATAGCTGCTTTAAACACGTTTAGTAATAGTGTTATTGTATGGTGCAATCCTCTAGTGAGTGAGTTACTTTTGTGCCATTAATATTAAGCAAAACTTCTGAAGTCGAGAACAAAATTCTTAGTACTACAAACAAGAATGATATTGAAATTTAAACATGAACCCAAAAGTATTGATAGCAAAACAAAATATTGCAAGGAAATAATTGTTCAATGCGAGAACAAATGAATTGTAGATGGATGCAAAAATGTTTCTTTCAGTGATTTTTTTATTTTTCTGATAACACAATTAAATAAAATGCCTCCCTCTTTCTTGCAATTTTCCTATCTTTGGTTGTTACCCTGGCCTTTGCGTTCATTGCCTTTTTTCCAGTTGCAAGTTTCAACATATTCATTCCAGCAACATAACACAGAGGCATCCCACTGCAGATTTGCCTTTGAAGCTAAGAAGGGGTGGTCCTGGTCAGCCCTGGATGGGAAACCAGACGTAGCTGGAAGTGATGCAAAATAAGTGTGAGGTAAAAATAAGTCACGTGGGGGGCAAAACATTTACCAGGGAAAAACCCATGTGAAAAATGTACATATGAAACATTGTCTGAAAACCACGTGAAAAAATATAATATTTCAAACAGGGATGATTCCAAAGTGTCTCTCCTCACTCATTGCTATGCAAATCCACTGGTGGACTACATACCTTGTGGTAAATGAACTGGACCTTCTGTTCCTTCTTTCACTCTGGGCCCAGTCGGAACCACTCTGGGTCTCTTTTATCTCCTCTTTAACTCTGCGTGTGGTCTGCAAGAAAGGACAGAACACTCAACACATTAGCTCTGTGGTTAATGTGGTGTGACATGAATTTTTGTACCCTGTCAAACAAATGTTTCACCTACTAAATTACATTATTTACAGTGTGATTGTTTTTGTGGTTTTAATAAACAGCACTGAAAAGAATGCAACACTTCCTTTCTTAATTTGAACAGACTCCAATATTGACACAATATACTGTACTGCATACTTTAGAAGCTGGATGGGTGTAGGGGAGAGGAGGGGGAGAGCCTTGGAGAGAGAAGGAAAGAGAAAAACAACATTTTTTCTAACCCGAAAGCTTCTTCTCTGTCTTTCCTCTCTAAGAAACTTGAGCTCTCTGGTATTTTTCCCAAGGGGTTGTCTCCAGACGTGGGGCTCGACGACTGAGCTTGTGTGAGACAGCACAGGCTCTGATCTATAAAGATAGCCTACACAGATTAGATTTATACAGAGGAGAGACATAAAGCAAACACTTGCTGGTCACCCAGCCGGCAGTTTATAAAGGTCAAATCTCGTTATCAAGCTTTAAAATCGAACATTGCATATGTGACTATTGATGTGTTCTGTGTATTACCTATATGCATTCCATACGCATAGGCCAACATATGGTAGAAAGTCCTAGCAGGTCTAGCCACAATATTTCTATGCACTATAGCTCTCTCAAGCAGCCCTCTGCACATTAATGAGCTCCATATGACCCAGAGTGCCAGAGTGAGAGAGTTATGAAAACAGTAAAACTCCTACAAGGCACGTGTATTACAGGATGTCACATGGAGCTCAAACACAGGGCTACTGCTGACAAAAACCAAAGACCTTACAGTATTGCAAAACTTTCAAAGTTGAAAAGCACTACCAGGTATGCGCACGTACATACACACGCACACACACACACACACACACACACACACACACACACACACACACACACACACACACACACACACACACACACACACACACACACACACACACACACACACACACACACACACACACACACACACACCCCACAGAACCGGCCCAAAGAAAGCAAGGGAGAGAAAGAAAAACACTAGACAGAGAGACATTAGGGAGTTCTATCAGCTCACATGGAAATACTCAACTGCAGTACTTGAAGGCTGAGGCTGCATTAACACACTGTAAACACAGCCAGGGCCAGGAAATACAGTTCCTTCAGAAAGTATTCACAGTATTTTCCACATGTTATTGTTTCAGCCTGAATTTAAAATGGAGTAAATAGAGATTTTGTGTCACTGATCTACACAGAATACCAGGAGTAAAAATGTGCTTAACATTTTTTCAGTGTGCAATAATACTGTTTAACATGATTTTTAAATGACTTGCCCATCTCTGTACCCCACACACACACTTATCTGTAAGGTCCTTCAGTTGAGCAGTGAATTTCAAGCACAGATTCAACCACAAAGACCAGAGAGGTTTTCCAATGGTTCGCAAAGAAGGGCACCTATTGGTAGAATGTTTTAAACAAACAGACGTTGAATATCCCTTTGAGCATTGCGCAGTTATTAATTACACTTTGGATGGTCAATACACCAAGTCACTAAAAAGATACAGGCGTCCTTCCAAAGTCAGTTGTCGAAGAAGAAGGAAACCGCTCAGGGATTTCACAATGAGGCCAATGGTGATTTTTAAAAAGCTACAGAGTTTATAAGCATTAAACTTTTAAATAGCTCTTTGTTGACTGTTGCTGGGTGTTATTGTCCTCTATTAGCACAGGACTGTACCCTACCTGCCCTAAGCTCTCTCCTGGCCCCTTACACTAAGTCTGAATTTGTCCTACTAGGTGACCTAAACTGGGACATGCTTAAACCACCTGACCATGTCCTGAAGCAATGGGACTCCCTAAATCTTTCTCAGATTTTTACCAATCCCACAAGGTATGACTCCAAACACCCAGAAAAGGCTACTCTCCTCGATGTTATCCACACAAATAATCCTGATAGGTATCAGTCTGGTGTTTTCTGTAATGACCTTAGTGATCACTGTTTTACAGCCTGTGATTGTAATGGCTGCTCAGTGAAACGACCTGTCCTGATTTGTCATAGACAGTTGCTAAAAACTTTAATGAGCATGCTTTCCTTCATGAACTGGCCTCTGTAAAATGGTATAGAATCAGCTTGATCCCCTTTGTCGAAGACACTTGGACCTTTGTTTTTGATATTTTCAGTGGTATTGTTAACAAACACGCCCCCAAAAAGAAAATTTGATTTAAAAACAGGTTCAGCCCCTGGTTTGACCGTGATCTTGCAGAGTTACTCCACCTCAAGAATTGCATTTGGCAAAAGGCTCAGCACACGCATACTCAGAATGACTAGCTCTCATTCAGGCAAATGAGAAATAAGTGCACTCAGGCTATGTGGAAGGCCAAAGTTAGTTACTTTAAGGAGCAGTTCCCTCCCTGTGGGTCTAACCCCAAGAAGTTCTGGGAAACGGTTAAAGACCTGGAGAATAAACCCTCCTCCTCACAGCTGCTCATGTCCCTTCATTTTGATGATGTGGTTGTTACTGACAAGAAGCACATGGCTGAGCTCTTTAACCACCACTTCATTGAGTCAGGATTCCTGTTTGACTCAGCCATGCCTACTTGTCCATCCAACATGTCCTCATCTCCCACCCCTTCTAATGCGACTATCTCCGATACTTCTCCCTCTGTTTCCCCTGCCCCACTACAAAGTTTCTCCCTGCAGGCAGTCACTGAGTCCGAGGTGCTAAAGGAGCTCCTTAAACAGATGTTTTAGACCCTTTCTTCTTTAAGGTTGCTGCTCTTTGAAGAAATTAACATTTTGTCCTGAATACAAAGCATTATGTTTGGGGCAAATCCAACAACACATCACTGAGTACCACTTTTTATATTTCAAAGCATGGTGGTGGCTGCATCATGTGATGGGTATGCTTGTCATTGGCAAGGAATAGGGAGTTTTTTGGGATAGACCTCAGCACAGGAAAAATCCTATAGGAAAACTTGGTTCAGTCTGCTTTCCAACAGACAGTGGGAGACAAATTCACCTTTCAGCAGGACAATAACCTATAACACAAGGCCAAATATACACTAGAGTTGCTTACCATGTTGATTGTTTTGACTTGAATCGTCTTGAAAATCTACGGCAAGACTTAAAAATGGCTGTCTAGCAATGATCAACAACTAACTTGACAGAGAAGAATGGGAAAATATTGTAGAATGCAGGTGTGCACGCACTTAAACAATTTTCTTTATTTTACTAGACAAGTCAGTAAAGAACAAATTCTTATTTACAATGACAGCCTAAACTGGCCAAACCCGGACGACGCTGGGCCAATTGTGTGCTTCCCAATCAGTTGTGATTACGGCCTGGATTTGAACCAGGGTGTCTGTAATGACTCCTCTAGCA
Source organism: Oncorhynchus kisutch (assembly GCF_002021735.2). NCBI lineage: Eukaryota > Metazoa > Chordata > Actinopteri > Salmoniformes > Salmonidae > Oncorhynchus > Oncorhynchus kisutch. The sequence continues at coordinate 34,879,156 of NC_034174.2, forward strand.
TTGCGATGCAGTGCCTCAGACCACTGTGCCAGCTACAATCGCTGCCAAATGTGATTCTAATATGCATTGACCCAGTGAGTTGAATACTTATCTAACCAAGATATATTGGCCTTTTATCCCTCCCCCACACAATTTTTTCTTCTTCCACTTTGACAGTATTTTATATAGATAGTTGGCAAAAAAATACAATTAAATACATTTTAATCCCACTTTGTAACACAACAAAATGTGGAAAAGTCAAGGAGTGTGAATGCTTTCTGAAGGCACTGTATACACTAGATGACCAAAAGTATGTGGGCACCTGCTCGTCGAACATCTCATTCCAAAATCATGGGCATTAATATGGAGTTGGTCCCCCCTTTGTTGCTATAAGAGCCTCCACTCTTCTGGGAAGACTTTCCACTAGATATTGGAACATTGCTGGGGGGACTTGCTTCCATTCAGCCACAAGAGCATTCGTGAGGTTGAGCACTGACGTTGGTTGATCAGGCCTGACTCGCAGTCGGCATTCCAATTCATCCCAAAGGTCTTTGATGGAGTTGAGGTCAGAGCTCTGTGCAGGCCAGTCAAGTTCTTCTACACCGATCTCAACAAACCATTCCTGTATGGACCTCATTGTTTCCACAAAGTTGGAAGCACAGAATCATCTAGAATGTCATTGTATGCTGTAGCTTTAAGATTTCTCTTCACTGGAAATAAGGGGTCTAGTCTGAACCATGAAAAACAGCCCCAGAACATTATTCCTCCTCCACCAAAATTTACAGTTGGCACTATGCATTGGGGCAGGTAGTGTTCTCCTGGCATCCGCCAAACCCAGATTTGTCTGTCGGACTGGCAGATGGTAAAGCGCGATTCACCACTCCAGGGTCGAATGGCGACAAGCTTTACACCACTAGAGCCGACACTTGGCATTGCGCATAGTAATTTTAAGCTTGTGTACGGCAGCTCGGCCATGGAAACCCATTTCATGAAGCTCCCTATGAACAGTTCTTGTGCTGACGTTGCTCCCAGAGGCAGTTTGGAACTCGGCAGTGAGTGTTGCAACCGAGGACAGACCATTTTTACTTCAGCACCGCAGCTCATGCAGGGCAGAAATTTGATTAACTGACTTGTTGGAAAGGTGGCAACCTATGACGGTGCCACGTTAAAAGTCACTAAGCTCTTCAGTAAGGCCATTCTACTGCCAATGTTTGTCTATGGAGATTGCATGGCTGTGTGCTCAATTGTATATACCTGTCATGAACAGGTGTGGCTGAAATAGCTGAATCCACTCATTTTTGTGCATTCAGTGTATAGCACTGTCAATATCACAGCCCTAGCAACCCCTTATCCTAGAAAGATCACATGTTAGCATTGTGTGTGTGTGTGTGTGTGTGTGTGTGTGTGTGTGTGTGTGTGTGTGTGTGTGTGTGTGTGTGACTACCATACACTGTTTTGATGTGTTAAGTTGTTGGACTGGATTCACTTCTGAAAAGTGCAAGCTAAGTCCTGTTTGGTTGCAAAGGTCATGAGCACAGTGTGTTCTGATTCTGTCCTGTGGCCTCCACACTCATTCTGAATGACTATTTCACGTTCCCTCTGAGGCACACACACTCTTCTGTTCTGCCTCCAGGAAAATGGGGTAAACATAATCTGTTAGTCACAGTCAACGGCAGAAATCCTTCCTGTGGTTGGCTGGAGAGAAGCATACGAAGCATGTTGTTGTGTTATCTGTTATTCCAGTTCCCTTGCATCTCTCTCTCTCTCTCTCTCTCTCTCTCTCTCTCTCTCTCTCTCTCTCTGTGTGTGTGTGTATTTTTGCAATGCTCCAATAAAGCCAATCATCCAATAAACCTCATGACGTTTAGTGAGTTAGTCCGTTCACATAGAGTACACTTAATCAGGGATTGCATGTAGCTACACAAACACAAACACACACAAACACACACCTACATAGTCTACAGCTGCTCGCATTGCCACCAAAACACACTATACCATTTCCACAAAAACATACTCCCTCACACATTCAATTCCTCAATGGTACTGGCTAGTTGAAAATGAAGCAAAGCAGTGTGGGAGGGTATTACCTTAGAGTAGCCTAGTAGATTGATTTATTAAGCCATTTAGTAGGACAAATGGGACATTCTGAGGTAACAGAGTAGGAGTCTGAAGCAAACCTGTTAGGTGACTGAAGGGAATTCTTTAGAAGTGTGTGTGGGGGTAGAAGAGCAGTAGATTGACTAATTGAGTCAATAATTCAACAATTGTGAAGCAACAGAGTAGGACAGAGGGGAGTATGAATGGGAGTATGTGTGTTAACAGTTAGACTGTTATTAACAAACCGGTGCAGTGTGTCGTGACGTGACTATCATTAATGTGATGACGGTTAATTTAGCAAATCAATTAACTATGTTTCATTATTACGTGATTATATTAATCATGTAACAATTAACTCATTAGCAGTCTTGGGGCACCACGGAAAAAGGTTGTTTTATGAGTTACCATTTCCCAAATTAACTCAAGAATATATCGTTATCATACCAGTCATTGATTAATCATTTTTATCTCATTTCAGTCTGAATGTTGTTGACATCAAATAACCACGAACGCTAGTCTAAATGATGATTTAGCGATACAAAAATTGGCTTAATTATTTATTTACTAACTAAATACTCACATAGAAATACAGAAACACACACACACACAGACTTTTTCTACTATATTATTGACTGTATGTTTGTGTATTCCATGTGTAACTCTGTGTTGTTGTATGTGTGAATTTTTTTAAATAAATAAACACACGGTATACGTTGAATTGATTACTAACATAATGCAATGAAAAGTCCATAGTGGACTAACCCGATATGATGACTTCTTACACAATGAAAGGGAGGGGCAAGATAAAGAGAGCAGGAGAGACAAAGAGGGAACTCATTGTACATACAAGTGGAAAATACGCTTATCGTAAAGATGGATATTTAGCACCCTAAGAATCGCTCATTCGGATTTAGAAATGCAACACATATTTATGCTTGTCTGTCTTTGTCGTCTCTCTGCAGAAATCGCCTGCTCCGTCTATGGGGAGTCAGTTCGACAGAAGTCTCTGGTTAGGTAAGTCTCTGGTTGTCCACTAGAGGTCACAATATCCTCAGTTGTAGCAGGCTTCTTTGTCTATGAGTGTCAGAAATATACCAATGGTCGTTTGCTGAGATCTTCCTGGTGTCTTTGGTCAAAGTTCTAGACTACTTTACATTACCCAGCTGTAGACTGAGAATGTTTGGTATAGTCTTCAACTTCACTCGTTGAGAGTTTGAGGGTCTTGCCATTTGTAATGTATTTAGCTTGCGCTGCACGTATTCTGGTCTGGTAGAGTCTAACCATTCGTCTTGGAGGGCAGTTCCATTACATTGCCACAATGTCTGTGCTCACATGGGCGTGGTTACTGACTTGGCAAAACGTTTCTATGAAAAGCAATTATCTCATTTGGAAGGCAAAAATCACACTTCATCTTCTCACAAATAGTTTCATATTTAATCATGTAAGTTTTACAACATTTAGATGTAAATCTGATAACTGGGACTTATACATTTGTAGAGTTACAGCTATTTAGTTATACTGTCCTTAATGATATCACAAAACAATAAACTTTTGACAGGACTTATTGTTTGGATCCCCACCAACCATTTCCCACATTCTTTATGTTGGAAATATTGTTTCATTATCCACTTTTGGATGTTGGCGTTTTGGCAGCAGATTCTCTCTCTACACACAAGGGATTTTTGTCTTCTCCATACTGCAGGTCCAGAGAGAGAAAGTTTACGACCGGTTGTTAAAGTCATAAAACCGTCCCCACTCCCCCCGGACTACATCATATATAGTTTTGACTAAATCGAGTTGGTCCTGTAGAAAACTATCTTGTTGAAGGGTGTGTGCTAGTTCATCGTCATAGGTTTTTGCAATTACTTTTAATTGTTCTGTTTTCAAACGCAGTTCCTCGGCTAGCAGAATGTTTTCATTTTCTGCTTTTGTCATTAGTTGCTTGGTTCTTTCCACCTATCCATTGATAATCAGCCATTCCTTGCACATGCTTCTGCTGAGCACTACGGTACTTGATAGATGCCAACCTCTGATGGCGATACATCAGTGCTAACCTGGAGAGCGCCTGCGCCCGATGGTCGATTTTGGAGAGCATTTGTATCGCTGCTGAGGTCAGTGATCAATCCTTTAATGGGTGAGGGTTCACTAACTAACGGGGGACTTGGAACCACCCCCTCTGATGGCTTGCACAAAACACATATATGTATATATTTTTTTTCAAAGTTTCGAGTTTGAGTCGCTGGAAGCTGCAAAAACGATTTAAATCCATTTAAAGACGTTAATGAACCATCAATACTGGATCAGTAATGTGGGAGTTGAATGTTGAATTTGCAAAAGCAAATTTAAATGATTAATCAGTGTTAATGATCAATCCTACCTGTATAGGCTATCTGGGAAATACACTTGAATTAACCTAAAAGCATTGCTGCATCTAGGTTAATGTGGAAAAGTTTCAAATGTCTCATAAATGAAATGTGACACCGATATCCAATTAGTTAAGATTGTTTGGAAATCCTTAGTGTAATCCTTGTTTACAAATGTGAGAGTATGTTTGCTGTCACATGAAATAAATACTGGTGATTCTTTACCACCAGGGGTCACTTATTCCTGAGGGCTGAAACCTCATGGGATTCTCGCCAAGGTGGGGCTTCTGTCAATACTGGATTAGTACTTTGGGAGATGGCCTCATGAGCTTGCAAAAGCTAATTTAATTGATTAATCAATTGTAATGATAAATCAAACCTGTATAGGCTATTTGGGAATTAAACTTTAATTAACCTGAAAGCGTAGTATCGAGGTTATGGGGGAAAGTTTAAATTGCCTCATTGGTTGGACAAATAAATGTGGATATTATTCAAAAGATCCACCTGAAAGTATTTGTGGGGCAATTTAACTTCCTTATTAAATTGAATGAGCCACCGATATCCAATCAGCTGAAATTGGTTGGATATTGTACGCGTAACCCCATGTTAAAAACGTGAGCATATGGTTGCTGTAACATGCTGTAACATTATTTTAAAAACAATCTGCAAATTCTTCACTCCCACTGGTAGCTAGCTGTAATCTTTGATTCTCACCCAGGAGCGAGAGTCATGACAAGTGTGTACAAGATAGTGTTAAGGCCCTATAAAATCTGCTTTGCGGAGAACACAGACGGAATCCAAAAATCTAGACATTAAAATGGAATTCAACAATATTCAAACGGCTCATAATAATGGCTGGAATGGAGTGAATAGAATGGTATAGAATGTGTTTGATGAGTTCAGTACCATTCCAGTAATTCCATTCTAGTCATTACTATGAGCCCGTCCTCCCCAATTAAGGTGCCACCAACCTCCTGTGAGTGATTCATATTTTCCTGAAACTTTCTGAAACGGCACAGGAATGCCCCTGCTGTGTGTGTGTGTGTTGAGCGTGTATGTCTACACTTTGGGTAGCCGTTAGCGATGTCTTAATGATAACCATCTTCTGATAGAAAAAGGAAAGGCTTTCCCAAAAACCTTCTCAAGGAAATGTTAACTACAAAGTAGCCTATGCCTAACTAGCAGAATGATATCATGATTATTTGCACCAATCCAGTGGCCATTTGTTTTTGCAAACTCTGCAATCCCATGAGGGCTACAGAAACATAGCTAAACTAACCAAACAACATCTGGCTGGTGCGCACTTAAATTAAAGGGTAACTACACCCCAAAATAAATTATGCGGTTGAGGCATTGTTGTGGACTTCGAACATCCAATTTAGTTGTTTTTTTATATACAAAAAAAGTGTGATTTTGAGAGTGAACATCTGAAAAAAATGGGAAAAACTGAATATTGGAAAAACAAATAATTTTGGAAAAAAAACAAATCAAACAAAAAATGTGATTTTATAGGGCCCTATAGTGTGAATGTGATTTTATAGGGCCCTATAGTGTGAATGTGGAAGTGAATGAGTGAGCGAATTTGTGCATGCATGCAAGAGTAAGTCAGTGAGTGTGTGCTTGTGAGTCTGTGTTTGTGTTGACCCCTGGGTAATGGCCTTTCAGGCTACATACTCTACATTCCTGGTAGGGTCAGCCTGAGGAGCGGACACCTGGACTGCTGTGTGTTCCCAGACCTGGTGGTGACAGGAGGGCTCTGGAGCCCTCTCACTGGAGCACTCCTCACACACACTGACACGGCCTGAACCACTACTGACATTCAATCATGAACACCCCGTACTACACAAATACACCTCTCACTAAGTATGCTTCTCGCCTAGCTAATTATTTAACATGTCATCCCTTTGGGATCCTTGTTACATGGCTTGTTCCACTAATTCATTCTCTCCCTCTGAACTCAGTCACACACACCACTCTGGTTTCTCACAGGAGGCCTTGGGTCCATCTTCAATGTTCTAGGCACGTAACAGTAGCTATTGTGATCTGGCTAGAAGGTAAGAGAGAGAGGAGGGACAATTTCAGCTGTGGTTAATATGTAATGTGACATCCACCTCTAGTCCTTTTCTTGTCTGCCCTATGGTGTTGGGTCTATCTTTGGAAACCCAAGTGGGCCTGGCCCATGTATAGCTTTGCCCCAGCCTGAGCAACCTCCGATTCCACTATGGGTCAACCAGAGTGCATCTGCTTTCACCAACGTTTCAGACTCACTTCAACATGCATGGAGTTCTTCGTGACAACAGTCAATCCAGAGTGTGAAAGACACGAAATAGGTCACCATCGAGTCGTGTCATACTGTTTCAATGGCCAGCCAAAATGGATACCAAAGTGAACACTGGATCCTCACTGAGCTCCAATGTCACACTGCTGTCACCCTGAGTAATGGCCCCATGGCTCCATGCAACAGCCCATGCCACTAATGTTCCAGGGCCAGATCAGTCAACTACCACCCGCACTCACTGTGTGACAAAGGCTGTGAGGATGTATCCTTGAGAATCAGTGTGTGTGTGTGTGTGTGTGTGTGTGTGTGTGTGTGTGTGTGTGTGTGTGTGTGTGTGTGTGTGTGTGTGTGTGTGTGTGTGTGTGTGTGTGTGTGTGTGTGTGTGTGTGTGTGTGTGTGCGTGAGTGTGTGTGAAAAGCAGAGATGTCATACGCAGGGAAGCAAGTAAAGGAAATAAATATTTCCTTTCAGGGTTTGGCAAAAAAAGTGAGTGAATTATCACGTGAATCAATGACTTCAGTTGACTGATAAAGTGAGCATTTGTAGTGGAACTTTATAACAGCAGTGTAAAGTTAATACAGTGTAACTCCATCTCAACTTCCTTCTAATAACGGCAGGCAGTGCACAGCAATTCTGCATGGTAGTCAAGCAAGTTCAGACCTGCAGGTTGCAGAGAGCGAGTGGCTTGCTTCCCAGGGTATGGAAGGAGAGGGGGAGGGGGAAGACAAGGGATTAACAAGTTAGTGAGACTCCTAAAAGAGTTTTTGTCAGCTTTTCTCAGACCTTGCAACACGTTCCTCAGACCAAGGTCACAATCCTGACATTCCACTGCTAGGAAAAACGGCATCACCAAGGCAACACGTGGGCGGACCGGAAAACCGACCTACTGACTTGGCAGACCCTTCATGGAAGGTATGGGACTATATGAGCAAATAGGAGGGTAAAAATATCTGAACAACTAAATATAGCCACCCCTTTAAGTAGCACTTGAAATACAGAACCAGTCAAAAGTTTGGACACACCTACTCATTCAGGGTTTTTTATTTTTACTATTTTCTACATTGTAGAATAATAGTGAAGACATCAAAACTATGAAATAACACATATGGAATCATGAAGTAACCAAAAAAGTGTTAAACAAATCAAAAACTAGTTCATATTTGAGATTCTTCAAAGTAGCCACCCTTTGCCTTGATGGCAGCTTTGCACACTCTTGGCATTATCTCAACCAGCTTCATCTTGAAGGAGTTCCCACATATGCTGAACACTTGCTGGCTGATTTTTCCTTCACTCTCATCCCAAGCCATCTCAATTGGGTTGAGGTCAAGTGATTGTGGAGGCCAGGTCATCTGATGCAGCACTCCATCACTCTCCTTATTGGTCAAATGGTCCTTACACAGCCTGGAGGTGTGTTTTGGGTCATTGTTCTGTTGAAAAACAAATGATAGTCCCACTAAGCGCAAATCATATATGGGACGGTGCATCGCTGATGAATGCTGTTGTAACCATGATGGTTAAGTGTGCCTTGAATTCTAAATAAATCACTGACAGTGTCACCTGCAAAGCACACCCACACCTCCTTCTACATGCTTCATGGTGGGAACCACACATCCGTTCAACCACTCTGCGTCTCAAAGACAGCGGTTGGAACCAAAAATCTCAAATTTGGACTCAAGGGCAGATTTCAACCAGTCTAATGTCCATTGCTTGTGTTTCTTGGCCCAAGCAAGTATCTTCTTATTATTGGTGTCCTTTAGTGTGGTTTCTTTTCAACAATTTGAACATGAAGGCCTGATTCATGCAGTCTCCTCTGAACAGTTGATGTTAAGATGTGTATGTTACTTGAACTCTGAAGCATTTATTTGGGCTGCAATCTGAGGTGTAGTTAACTCCAATGAACTGATCCTCTGCAGCAGAGGTAACTCTGGGTCTTCCTTTCCTGTGGCGGTCCTCCGGAGAGCCAGTTTCATCATAGCGCTTGATGCTTTTTGCGACTGCACTTGAAGAAACTTTAAAATGTCTTAATTTTCCGCATTGACTGACCTTCATGTCTTAAAGTAATGATGGACTCTCATTTCTCTTTGCTTATTTGAGCTGTTCTTGCCATAATATGGACTTGGTCTTTTACCAAATAGGGCTATCTTCTGTATACCACTCCTACCTTGTCACAACACAACTGATTTGCTCAAACTCATTAAGAAGGAAAGAAATTCCACAAATGTACTTTTAATAAGGCACACCTGTTAATTGAAATGCATTCCAGGTGACTACCTCATGAAGCTGGTTGAGAGAATGCTAAGAGTGTGCAAAGCAAAGGGTGGCTATTTTGAAGAATCTCAAATATATATTTTGATTTGTTTAAATTGTTTTGGTTACTACATGATTCCATGTGTTATTTCATAGTTTTAATGTCTTTACTACTATTCTACAATATAAAAAAATAGTACAAATAAAGAAAAACTCTGGAATGAGTAGGTGTGTCCAATCTTTTGACTGGTACTGTAAATCTGACAGTCTATGGAAGAGTGCTGGTGTGTGTGTGGCAATGTGTGCTACAGGCCAGGGCTTCTTCAATAAAACAACATTCAGCAACTTTTGCCCCTAGAACCTGAGCAAGACGAGTAAACATCACTCAAACAACTTCAGTTTTACATGGAAACTGAACAGTGAATTATTCACAGAGGCCAGGGGTCTGACAGCCTGAGCCTCACCGCCTTAGCCTCAGCTATGTGTATATAACATACAGGAAGTAATAAAGGAACCAAGTATGAATAGTCATTGATTCGATTGGTATATCATATATCGGTAATTGCTTTGGTACAATAGTGCGGTATTGTATTGGTATTATTGTCTACTGTCACTGACACCAAGTTAGCTGCTGAGTGTAGTGTATATGTACTGTACACAATGGCCTTATGCATGTGGGTGGTAGTTTAGCATACATTCTGTAGCGAGTATGTCAGTATGTTCTGCCTATAGGTGAGTAAGCATTCACCTCAGCAGGCGAGTATCAGATATGAGATTTTCAACCACATCACACAAAGGGTCTGTATGTGTTTATGGGTGTTTGAGAAATATGTATGTGTGCATAAGTGTGTGTGTGTGTTAAGTGAACCACTTTGCAAATATGCATGATTGTAAGTGGGCACAAAGATGAGCTATAGTCCAGTTTGTGTGAGTGTGTATGTACTTTATTAACATTAATAAGTGTAAATATGTATGTGTGTGAGTGGGCTGCAGTGGGGGCTGCAGTTGTGTGTGTGTGTGTGTGTGTGTGTGTGTGTGTGTGTGTGTGTGTGTGTGTGTGTGTGTGTGTGTGTGTGTGTGTGTGTGTGTGTGTGTGTGTGTGTGTGTGTGATAGAGACAGAGAGGGGGCCATTGGGATTTCCCTGTAGACTGCTCATACATCTACCTGTAGGGAACACTACTGACACCTGTGTGTGTTAGTCCCATGCAATGTACTGCAGTGCTTCACTGGTCCTGCACATGAAGAGGGGTGCATGTGTTTCTGCAGAGCTCAATGAGAGATAAAAGCACCCTGCACTCTTAGAAAAAGGCTTCCAAAGGGTTCTTTGGTTGTCCCCATAGGATAACCCTTTTTGGTTCCAGGTACTGTAGAAACCTTTTTGGTTCCAGATATAACTATTTTGGGTTCCATGTAGAACCCTCTGTGGAAAGGGTATTAGTTTCTTTTCAGTTTATCTTAACACCCAACACACACACACACACACACACACACACACACACACACACACACACACACACACACACACACACACACACACACACACACACTGCCCTGTGTCACTAAGGGTCAATATGTACCTCTCAGTGTGGTGATAAAGTCAAGCCTCATCACTTACCTCTTCACACATACAATCTCTCATCCCCTCCCTCCCCTGCTCTCCTTCTTCTCTCCCACACTATCTCTATCATCACAGACACCCTCCTACTCCTCTCTGAGTCTCTCTGCTGCAGTCTGGAAATTTCCAAGTAGAGTGCTGCAGTGTCTAGGCAGGGAACGAGGGAGGGAGAGGAAAGGAGCGAGAGAGAGATAAAGTGGGTGAAGGATGAAACTGCTACCTGACATAGAGCATGGCTAACCTGAGCTGCTTTTGTGAAGGACGCAGTCACGAAGCTTGTGTCTCATCAGTTTCCCTAGCACACAGTGGAAAACTACCCACACAGAGAGAAAGAGAGAGAAATAGAAAAGGTTAGAGAGTCACCTTGTACTACACACAAACACACTCACAATGTCAGACATGCCCACAAAACTCGATATCCACCATTTCTATAAACTGACCCAAACTTATACAGCATGTGTACACAGTGAAATTACACAATCTGAACTGAGAACCAGAACTGAAATGGTAGCCTGAACTGAGCCACTAGAATAGGGAGTTCACCTCCATGTAAAAAATAAGGCAATTTATTCTAGGCCATCGTTCCCATTCATGTCCCTTACATTCTCTGATCCCACATGAAAATGTTTTGATAATCCTGTATAATAAGAGCCTTTCGACATCGACACACATGAGGAGCTCATCTCTAGAAATGCCTGGGAGCTAGAATAGAATGGAGAAGGATTTCTGCCCACATAACAGGGCTCTCTTCCCAACCTCAACCCACAGTCCCAGCCTCAGCCCTAGTCTCAGCCCACAGCCTCAGCCTCAGCCTCAGCCTTAGCCCACCGCCCCAACCCCAGGTTTAGCCACATGCTCAGCCTCAGCCCTAGTCTCAGCCTACAGCCCCCACCTCAGCCTTAGCACATAGCCCCAACCCAGGTTCAGCTCCATGCTTAGCCTCAGCACATTCTCAGCCCTAGCCTCAGTCTCTAGCCAGGGAAACTGAACTGCAGTAAAACCATAGACAGGCTCACATTTCAGAGCATTAACAATACAACATACTGGCATAAAAACAGCTAATGATGGCTACAGAGCTGTAGTATGCTGTCCAGCACTAAATCTAACTGTGTGTGTGTGTGTGTGTGTGTGTGTGTGTGTGTGTGTGTGTGTGTGTGTGTGTGTGTGTGTGTGTGTGTGTGTGTGTGTGTGTGTGTGTGTGTGTGTGTGTGTGTGTGAGAGAGAGAGAGAGAGAGAGAGGTTGCGAGTATGCTAGAGAGTGCTGGTATGTGTCATGAGTGTATGGTTTCTGTCTATGCCTTCAGAGGCTGGTCCTGTAAAAAGCAGTGGATGATGTGCATTCAACAAACCCCAGTCATTCCATCCTAAATCCCTTCATCATTCCTCACCTTCTTTCCATGGATACAGGACCTTGTTCAAGTCATAAGTCCCAGTATCACGCACCCACCACTGTCCTAGAAAACCACAAGGACAAAAACAGGGTGACCCCAGGCTGAGAGGGAGACAGTAGTAAAAAACCAATAGGTGCAGTTGGGTCACAAGTTAGTTTAGGCACAGAGGAAAGGTCTGCAGTGCAGACACCATTTTCTGTGTGTGTGTATGTGTGTGTGTGTGACTGTCAGTCTGTCTCTCTCTACCTGCCAATGTTAATTATGTAAGGGTGAACATTCAGTCCCCACCAGTTCATTTAGGCTATAGTTTCAGCCTGTCTGACTCTATATGGGTTGATTGCATAACTGTGACCTCTTAGGCTTTGTCCACAACCACCACCAACATGACTTAATCCCTCAGATTAAGAGAGGGAGCGAACAAAAGGAGGACACAGAGAAAAAGAGAGTGATGTGTAGGAAGAGCAGGCATTTGGACCAGTCACTCAGAGAACACAGACCGGCTGAGAACAAAAGAGGACAGCAGACTGGGGGCATGCCAACCACAGAAGAGGGAGCTTCTTAACACACATACAGTACACACACACATACAGTACACACACGCACACACACACACACACACACACACACACACCGACACACACAAAATCACGCACAAGCACACACCTTTCTCAATGAGTGTTTGTGCACTATAGAGTTTGACTCAGTGCAATTGTTCAATGCCATAACAATGTGGATGAATCAAGTATTTAACTAACAAGTAACTTTTGCAACAAAGTGAGATGAAATGGTGTGCCATCCTCCACACTATGCTTCTCCACATTCCCCCATACAATGCCTTCAGAAAGTATTCAGACCTCTTGACTTATTCCACATTTTGTTAGGTTACAGCCTTTTTCTAAAATGTATTAAATCGTTTTTTCCCCCTCATCAATATACTCACAATACCCCATAATGACATAGCAAAAACAGGTATTTAGAAATGTTAGCTAATTTATAAAAAATGTCAAACTGAAATATTACATTAACATAAGTATTCAGACCTTTAGCTCAGTACTTTGTTGAAGCACCTTTGGCAGCGATTACAGCCTTGAGTCTTCTTGGGTATGATGCTAAAATCTTGGCACACCTGTATTTGGGGAGTTTCTCCCATTTATTATTTGCAGCTCTGCCAGTTTGAATGGGGAGCATTGCTGCACAGCTATTTTCAGGTCTCTCCAGAGATGTTTTATCGGGTTCAAGTCCGGGCTCTGGCTGGGCCACTCAAGGACATTCAGAGACTTGTCCTGAAGCCACTCCTGCGTTGTCTTGACTGTGTGCTTAGGGTCGGTGTCCTGTTGGAATGTTAACCTTAGCCCCAGTCTGAGGTCCTGAGTGCTCTGGAGCAGGTTTTCATCAAGGATCTCTCAGCACTTTGCTCCGATCATCTTTGCCTCGATCCTGACTAGTCTCCCAGTCCCTGCCACTGAAAAACATTCCCACAGCATGATGCTGCCACCACCATGCTTCACCTTACAGATGGTGCCAGGTTTCTTCCAGACGTGACGCTTGGCATTCAGGCGAAAGAGTTCAATATTGGTTTCATCAGACCAGAAAATCTTGTTTCTCACGGTCTGAGAGTTTTATGGTGCCATTTGGCAAAATCCAAGAGGACTGTCATGTGTTTTTTTACTGAGGAGTGGTTTCTGTCGGGTAACTCTACCATAAAGGCCTGATTTGTGGAGTACCGCAGAGACTGTTGTACTTCTGGATGGTTGTCCCATCTCCACAGAGAAACTCTAGAGCTCTGTCAGAGTGACTATCAGGTTCTTTGTCACCTACCTGACCAAGACCCTTCTACACTGATTGCTCAGTTTTGCTGGGCAGCCAGTTCTAGGAAGAGTCTTGGTGGTTCTAATATTCTTCCATTTAAGAATGATGGAGGCCACTGTGTTATTGGGGACCTTCAATGCTGCAGAAACGTTTTGGTACACTTCCCCATATCTGTGCCTTGACACAATTCTGTCTTGTAGCTCTATGGACAATTCCTTCCACCTCATGAAAAGCATACACCTTATGTAGACATGTGTGTGCCTTTCCAAATTATGTCCAATCAATTGAATTTACCACAGGTGGACTCCAATCAAGTTGTAGAAACATCTCAAGGATGATCAGTGGATCAGTGGCTCTCCCATCAGGAATTTTTTATTTAAATAATAATTGTGTCCTTCGTGTCCTTTCGTCAAAGAATCCTCCATTTGCAGCAATTACAGCCTTGCAGACCTTTGGCATTCTAGTTGTCAATTTGTTGAGTTAATCTGAAGAGATTTCACCCCATGCTTCCTGAAGCACATACCACAAGTTGGATTGGCTTGATGGGCACTTCTTACGTACCATACGGTCAAGCTGCTCCCACAACAGCTGAATAGGGTTGAGATCAGGTGACTGTGCTGGCCACTCCATTATAGATAGAATACTAGCTGACTGCTTCTTCCCTAAATAGTTATTGCATAGTTTGGAGCTGTGCTTTGGGTCATTGTCCTGGTGTAGGAGGAAATTGGCTCCAATTAAGTGCTGTTCACAGGGTATGACATGGCGTTGCAAAATGGAGTGATAGCCTTCCTTCTTCCCCCAAAGCACCCTCAGACCATCACATTGCCTCCACCATGCTTGACAGATGGCGTCAAGCACTCCTCCAGAATCTTTTCATTTTTTCTGCGTCTCACGAATGTTCTTCTTTGTGATCCGAACACCTCAAACTTCATCTGTCCATAACACTTTTTTCCAATCTTCCTCTGTCCAGTGCCTGTGTTCTTTTGCCCATCTCAATCTTTTCTTTTTATTGGCCAGTCTGAGATATGTATTTTTCTTTGCAACTCTGCCTAGAAGGCCAGCATCCCGGAGTCGCCTCTTCACTGTTGTCATTGAGTGAGTTGACGACTTGCTTCTCAAACTAGACACTCTAATGTACTTGTCCTCTTGCTCAGTTTTGCACCGGGGCCTCCCACTCTTTCTATTCTGGTTAGAGGCAGTTTGCGCTGTTCTGTGAAGGGAGTAGTACACAGCGTTGTATGAGATCGTCAGCTTCTTGGCAATTTCTCGCATGGAATAGCCTTCATTTCTCAGAACAAGAATAGACTGACGAGTTTCAGAAGACATTTATTTGTTTCTGGCCATTCTGAGCCTGTAATCGAACCCACAAAATGCTGAAGCTGCAGATACTCAACTAATCTAAAGAAGGTCAGTTTTATTGCTTCTTTAATCAGAACAACAGTTTTCAGCTGTGCTAACATAATTGCAAAAGGTTTTCTAATGAACCTTTTAAAATTATAAACTTGGATTAGCTAACACAATGTGCCATTGGAGCACAGGAGTGATGGTTGCTGATAATGGGCCTCTGTACACCTATGTAGATATTTCATTAAAAAAGTCTGCCATTTCAAGCTACAGTAGTCATTTACAACATGAACAATATCTACACTGTATTTCTGATCAATTTGATGTTATTTTAACTGGACAAAAATGTGCATGTCTTTCAAAAACAAGGACATTTCTAAGTGACCCCAAACATTTTAACAGTAGTTTATATTTGCAAAAAAATTATAAAAACCAGTTTTTATTGTGTGTCAATTGCTGAGGCTTTTACGTAACAAAATGTTGAAAAAGTCAAGGGGTCTGAATACTTTCGGAAGGCACAGTATGTACACTCCAGAGGGACATACAGATGGGGTAGAAAAGCACAAGAACTGGAACAGCCATCTCCAGACATGGGGGGGAAAGGAACAGATGAACTATGAATGATTCTGAAAGAGGGAGGGAGGGAGGGTGGACTAGAACCTTCAGTTGGAGTGCTAAAAACAGTTGGAGCGTTTAATAGGAGAAAAAGAGAAGCAGAGGTAGTGCCAGAGAATGAGAGTATGCTGACTGGGAGAGGGCAGCTTAAATATAGCCATGCCACTACCTCCACAGAGAGAGGGGGAGGGAGCGGGAAAGGGAGCGAGCGAAGTAGAATAAGCCACAGCCTTACTGCTGAAAGAGTAGAAATAGTTTCTGTATGTCATCGTCTGATCATGATCAGTGACAACATCCCCTTCTTTCCAGTTACCATGATCCAACAACGACAACAGTTGCCTCCATCTCTCCATGTATAAAAGCCCCCCTTCTTCTCTGTACTAATAATAGACTAGACAGCCTCAATGAGTCATGGTAGTGAGATGTATCTAATCCTCTCTTCTTTTCCCTTTGCTTCTCATCCAGTTCCTGCTCAGTTCCCGCTCCCTCTATCGCCTTACAGCCAGGGCCCAGCAGTGGTGGCGCCACTAGGAATGTGTCATGAGTGTGTATGTCTCTGTGTGTATGATTAGAGCTGTAATGAGTACTGTAATCAGAATGTGAAATTAACATTGGCTGGTGGAGGTCCAAATTTGACCAGCAAATCAAATTTTTTCTTTCAGAAAAAAATCATAATGAAAATGTATCACACACACACACACACATAATTTTTTCGGAGTGTATCACACACACACAGACACACACATTAGTTTTTCTTTGGCCTTTGTTCTCTGGACTAAAGATCCCAAAGTTTCTGCACATGTGCAGATCACGTTCTGTGCATGTGTTTATGCTCTACATTACGTACAGTCTCTGGTTCGCCTTGTAGAGGTAAGGCTACTGTCACGTTCGTTGTAACGAGGAGACCAAGGTGCTGCGTGATACGAATACATTCCTCTTTATTAAAGGAAGAACACTTCACAAACTAACAAAACAAAACGAACGTGAAGATATAAACACTAGTGCCGACACAGGCAACTATACATAGACAATAACCCACAAAATACCCAAGGAATATGGCTACCTAAATATGGTCCCCAATCAGAGACAACGATAAACAGCTGCTTGCTTCAAAATGAGAACCAATATAGGCAACCATAGACATAAAAACACCTAGACTAAAAATAACCCCATAAACATACAAAAACCCCAGACAGGTCAAAAACACAGATATCACCCTCGTCACACCCTGACCCAACTAAAATAATAAAGAAAACAAAGAATAATCAGGTCAGGGCGTGACAGCTACTCTGGCTATTGGTGCTTGTTTAATAACATTAGATCAACATTAGATCAAAGTTTGCATGATCACATAATAATAATATTCTACATAACATAACCGAATGTAAAAACATAGTATTGCATTACTGTAAAACACAAACACCACTGCATTTTTCTCTTGTGGCCAAAACTCAACGGCGCACAACACTAGGCAAAATACACAGGTAGGTTATGCTACAGCTATTTTACACCATCTGCTCTAAGATTTGCTCACTGTACATCATTCAGAACACTGTAGGCTATTTCAAACAACACTGTATAAAGATCTAAATGCATATATCCCCATGAAACTGATTAAAATCACATTATTGGTATGCAGATGCTCCATGGCCATTTCACCAGTAAAATCTATTATCATTATCATTCACGGTTGACAGTGAGAAATGTGAAAGGAAGGAGACCACAACAATGTGTGAAACGTAGAGGTAAAGAAAACACGTGCAGAATGTGATCTTCACATGCACAGAGGCTTCGGGTTATTTAGTCTTGAGAAAAAATAATCTGCAAAAAGGGATAAAAAAAAACAACAACTGTGTGACCACCTGCCAACATGGCTGGTAAGAATAGATAGTCTACCAGCCAATGGCAAAATCTAACCGCATTTGGTTGGTGGCTGGTGTTGATTTCCCACCCTGCCTGTAATTACATAAGGGTCACAGATTAATAATAGTTGTCTTATATATAGGCCAGTTTGCGGCTGGGTTTCCCTTTGTAATCCATGATGGTTTGCAAGCCCTGCCATATCCGACATCAGAGCAGGTGTAGTAGGATTCGATCTTGGTCCTGTACTGACGCTTTGACTGTTTGATCATCAAATCAAATGTATTTATAAAGCCCTTTTATATCAGCAGATGTCACAAAGTGCTTATACAGAAATCCAGCCTAAAACCCCAAACAACAAGCAATGCAGATGTGGAAGCACGGTGGCTAGGAAAAACTCCCCAGAAAGCCAAGAACCTAGGAAGAAACCTAGAGAGGAACCAGGCTCTGAGGGGTGGCCAGTCCTCTTCTCGCTGTGCCGGGTGGAGACTATAAGAGTACATGGCCATCAAGGCCAGATTGTTCTTCAAGATGTTCAAACGTTCATAGATAACCAGCAGGGTCAAATAATAATCTCATTGGTTGTAGAGGCGGCAACAGGTCAGTACCTCAGGAGTAAATGTAATTTGGCTTTTCATAGCCGAGCATTCAGAGGTTGAGACAGCAGGTGAGGGAGAGAGAGAGAGAGAGAGAGAGAGAGAGAGAGAGAGAGAGAGAGAGTTGAGAACAGCAGGTCCGGAACAAGGTAGCGAGTCCGGTGAACAGGTCTGGATTCCATAGCCGCATGCAGAACAGTTGAAACTGGAGCAGCAGCACGACCAGGACCAGGACTGGGGACAGCCAGGAGTCATCAGGCCAGGCATGCATGGCCCTAGGGCTCAGGTCCTCCAGGAGGGGAGGGAGTGAGGGAGAGAGAGGGAATTTGAGGGCACATACTTAAATTCACACAAGACACCAGATAAGACAGGAGAATTATACTGGGGGGGGGGGGGTGGGGGGGTCGAGGGACAAGTTGGCTCTGTCCGACTATACCCCCGGACAGGGCCGACCAGGCAGGATATAACCCCAACCACTTTTCTCAATAACAGCCCCCACAACACTAAAGGGATATCAACAGACCACCAACGTACTACCCTGAAACAAGGCTGAGTATAGCCCACGAAGATCTCCTCCAGGCTGCACAAAATTGTTCGGCGGAGGGTGTAGTGGGATTTCTTATAAGTGTCCATCCAGTCTGTGCTAGCGAAAAAGTCCTGTAGCTCAGCATCCGCTTCATCGGACCAGTTCCGTATTGAGCTTTTTCAAATGTTCCTAAATGACCAGCATGGTCAAATAATAATAATCACAGTAGATGTCGAGGGTGCAACAGATCAGACCCTCAGGAGTAAATGTCAGTTGGCCCTTTCATAGCCGATCATTGAGAGTATCTCTACCGACCGCTCCTGCTGTCTCTAGAGAGTTGAAAACAGCAGGTCTGGGACAGGTAGCACGTCCGGTAAACAGGTCAGGGTTCCATAGCCGCAACCAGAACAGTCGAAACTGGAGCAGCAGCATGACCAGGTGGACTGGGGACAGCAAGGAGTCATCATGCCAGGTCGTCCTGAGGCATGGTCCTAGGGCTCAGGTCCTCGAGAGAGAGAAAGAAAGAAAAAGAGAAAAAGAGAATTAGAGAGAGCATACTTAAATTCACACAGGACACCAGATAAGACAGGAGAAATACTCCAGATATAACAGACTGACCCTAGCCCCCCGACACATAAACTACTGCAGCATAAATACTGGCGGCTGAGACAGGAGGGGTCAGGAGACACTGTGGCCCCATCCGATGATACCCCCGGACAGGGCCAAACAGGCAGGATATAACCCCACCCACTTTGCCAAAGCACAGCCCCCACACCACGGAGAGATATCTTCAACCACCAACCCACCATCCTGAGACAAGGCTGAGTATAGCCCACAAAGATCTCCACCACGGCACAACTCAAGGGGGTGCGCCAACACAGACAGGAAGACCACGTCAGTGACTCAACCCACTCAAGTGACGCACCCCTCCTAGTTTTCCAGTGTCTTTCCGTTCACCTTCACACTCCTGGGCCAGACTACATTCAATCAATGGACCTTCTGAAGAGATGAATCTTCAATAAAGACTTAAAGGTTGAGACCGAGTCTGTGTCTCTCACATGGGTAGGCAGACCATTCCATAAAAATGGAGCTCTATAGGAGAAAGCCCTGCCTACAGTTGTTTGCTTAGAAATTCTAGCGACAATTAGCACAATTAGTCTGTGTCTTGTGACAGTAGCGTACGTGTAGGTATGTACGGCAGGACCAAATCGGAAAGATAGGTAGGAGCAAGCTCATGTAATGCTTTGTAGGTTAGCAGTAAAACCTTGAAATCAGCCCTTGCCTTAACAGTGTTGGGAGGCTAGCACTGGAATAATATGATCACATTTTTTGGTTCTAGTCAGGATTATAGCAGCCGTATTTAGCACTAACTGAAGTTTATTTAGTGCTTTATCCGGGTAGCCGGAAAGCAGAGAATTGCAGTTGTCGAACCTAGAAGTGACAGAAGCATGGATTAATTTTGTAGTTGGAAGACTCCAGTTTGTTGTAGCGCCATTTCCGTTCCAATTTTCTGGAAGCTTGCTTCCGAGCTCGGGTATTTTCTGTATACAAATGTTTTTAGTTTTTAGGGGTGCGACTGCATCTAGGGTATTGCGCAATGTTAAAATGAGTTCCTCAGTTAGGTGGTTAACTGATTTTGTCCTCTGACGTCCTTGGGTAGGCAGAGGGAGTCTGGAAGGGCATCAAGGAATCTGTGGGTTGTCCGAGAATTTAAAGCACAACTTTTGATGCTCCTTGGTTGGAGTCTGAGCAGATTATTTGTTGCGATTGCAAACGTAATAAAATGGTGGTCCGATAGTCCAGGATTATTAGGAAAAACATTCAGATTCACAACATTTATTCCATGGGACAAAACTAGGTCCAGAGTATGACTGTGGCAGTGAGTAGGTCCGGAGTAGGTCCGGAGACACTGAGTCGATGATGGCTCCGAAAGCCCTTTGGTGTGGGTCTGTGGACTTTTCCACGTGAATATTAAAGTCACCAAAACTTTGAATATTATCTGCTATGACTACAAGGTCTGATAGGAATTCAGGGAACTCAGTGAGGAACGCTGTATATGGCCCAGGTGGCCTGTAAACAGTAGCTATAAAAAAAACGATTGAGTAGGCTGCGTAGATTTCATGACTAGAAGCTCAAAAGACGAAAACGTCTAGTTTTTTTTTGTAAATTGAAATCTGCTATCATAAATGTTAGCAATACCTCCACCTTTGCGGGATGCGCAGGGGATATGGTCACTAGTGTAACCAGGAGTTGAGGCCTCATTTAACACAGTAAATTCATCAGGCTTAAGCCATGTTTCAGTCAGGCCAATCACATCAAGATTATGATCAGTGATTAGTTAATTGACTAAAACTGCCTTGGAATTGAGAGATCTAACATTAAGTAGCCCTATTTTTAGATGTGAGGTATCATAATCTCTTTCAATAATGGTGGGCATGAAGGAGGTCTTTATTCCAGTGAGATTGCTAAGGCGAACACCGCCATATTAAGTTTTGCCCAACCTAGGTTGAGGCACAGACACGGTCTCAATGGGGATAGCTGAGCTGACTACACTGGCTATGCTAGTGGCAGACTCCACTAAGCTGGCAGGCTGGCTAGCAGCCTGCTGCCTGGCCTGCACCCTATTTCATTGTGGAGCTAGGGGAGTTAGAGCCCTGTCTATGTTCGTAGATAAGATGAGAACACCCCTCCAGCTAGGATGGAGTCCGTCACTCCTCAACAGGCCAGGCTTGGTTCTGTTTGTGGGTGAGTCCCAGAAAGAGGGCCAATTATCTACAAATTATAGAAAACAGTGTTCAACCAGCGATTGAGTTGTGAGACTCTGCTGTCGAGCTCATCACACCCCCTAACTGGGAGGGGGCCAGAGACAATTACTCGATGCCAACACATCTTTCTAGCTGATTTACAAGCTGAAGCTATGTTGCGCTTGGTGACCTCTGACTGTTTCATCCTAACATCATTGGTGCCGACGTAGATAACAATATCCCTATACTCTCTACACTCGCCAGTTTTAGCTTTAGCCAGCACCATCTTCAGGTTAGCCTTAACGTCGGTAGCCCTGCCCCCGGTAAACAGTGTACGATCGCTGGATGATTTGTCTAATGCTGTGGGCAATGGAGTCTCCAATGACTAGGGTTTTCAATTTGTCAGAGCTAATGGTGGGAGGCTTCGGCGTCTCAGACCCCGTAACGGGAGGAGTAGAAACCAGAGAAGACTCTGCCTCTGAATCCGACTCGCTGCTTAATGGGGAGAACCGGTTGAAAGTTTCTGTCGGCTGAATGAGCGACACCGGTTTAGCATTCTGACAGCATTTCCCTCCAGAAGCCATGAGAAAGTTGTCCGGCTGCGGGGACTGTGCGAGGGGATTTATACTACTATCTGTACTTACTGGTGGAACAGACGCTGTTTCATCCTTTCCTACACTGAAATGACCCTTGCCTAACGATTGCGTCTGAAGCTGGGCTTGCAGCACAGCTCTCCTCGCTGTAAGGCGATCGTTCTCCTGTATATTATGAGTACAGCGACTGCAATTAGAAGGCATCATGTTAATGTTACTAATTAGCTTCTGCTGGTGGAGGTCCTGACGAACCACGTCCAGATAAAGCATCCGGAGTGAAAAGGTTAAATGAAAAAAAAGTTGAGTGAGGGAAAAACTAAAAATATAAACACTAATTAAAAAGTTAAAATTGTAAAGTTGTCAGGTAGCAAAGTAAGGTTAGCAACAAAATGCACAGCAGCACGTAAACTAGTCTGTTGGTTATTGAATCAGCTGTGTAGTGCTAAGGCAAAAATCCAAATGTGCACACTTCACTCTGCTCAACTCCATTACCAGTGACCACTCATAAGCTGAATCAGTTTCGTCAAAACTGAGGTTGAAATGAAAACCTACAGGAGGGTAGCTCTCCAGGAACAAGGTTGGAGAGCCCTGGTCTACAGCTTATCATGAGGTATTCAAACTCAGGCAAGCAGTACCTCGAGACTTCTTTAATATTACAGATCGCACACCAGTTTTGGTAAGAAAGAGACACACACCACCTCCCCTTGAGCTACCCAGACGACATCGTTCTGCCGATGTATCAAAAAACAGCTATATTTATATTTACCATATCCTTGTTCAGCGACTCGGAGAAACAAATATCAGTTATTCAGATCACGTTGATAGGATAGTCTCGAATGGAGCTCATCCAGTTTATTCTCCAGTGATTGCACATTTGCCAATAGAACGGAAGGTAGAGGCGATTTATCCACTCTCTGACGTAGTCTCGTCAGGTATCCCGCACGCCGGACTCCATATTGCGGTCTCTTCCTTCTTCGATTGTCGGGGATTTGGACCTGGTCCGGGATAATCAGTAAACTCAGCAACACCAAAAAATCCCTTTTTTCAGGACCCTGTCTTTCAAAGACAATTTGTAAAAATCCAAATAACTTCACAGATCTTCATGGTAAAGAGTTTAAACACTGTTTCCCATGCTTGTTGAATGAAGCATAAACAATTAATGAACATGCACCTGTGGAACGGTCGTTAAGACAGGCCTTTCTACTGACTCTGAAAAAGACCAAAAGAAAGATGCCCAGGGTCCCTGCTCATCTGTGTGAACGTGCCTTAGGCATGCTGCAAGGAGGTATGAGGACTTCAGATGTGGCCAGGGCAATGAATTGTAATGTCCGTACTGTGAGACACCTAAGAGAGCGCTACAGGGAGACAGGACGGACAGCTGATTGTCCTCGCAGTGGCAGACCATGTGTAACAACACATGCACAGGATCGGTACATCCGAACATCACACCTGCGGAACAGGTACAGGATGGCAACAACAACTGCCCGAGTTACACCAGGAATGCACAATCCCTCCATCAGTGCTCAGACTGTCCGCAATAGGCTGAGAGAGGCTGGACTGAGGGCTTGTACGCCTGTTGGCAAGACCTCACCAGACATCACAGGTAACAACATCGCCTATGGGCATAAACCCACCGTCGCTGGACCTGACACGACTGGAAAAAAGTGCTCTTCACTGATGAGTCACGGTTTTGTCTCACCAGGGGAGATGGTCGGATTGGCGTTTATCGTCGAAGGAATGAGTGTTACACCGAGGCCTGTACTCTGGAGCAGGATCGAGGTCGAGGGTCCGTCATGGTCTGGGGCGGTGTGTCACAGTACCATCGGACTGAGCTTGTTGTCACTGCAGGCAATCTCAATGCTGTGCGTTACAGGGAAGACATCCTCCTCCCTTCCTGCAGGCTCATCCTGACATGACCCTCCAGCATGATAATGCCACCAGCCATACTGCTCATTCTGTGAGTGATTTCCTGCAAGACAGGAATGTAAGTGTTCTTCCATGGCCAGTGAAGAGCCCGGATCTCATTGAGCACGTCTGGGACCTGTTGGATCGGAGGGTGAGGGCTAGGGCCATTCCCCACAGAAATGTCTGGAAACTTGCAGGTGCCTTGGTGGAAGAGTGGGGTAACTGGCAAATCTGGTGCAGTCCATGAGGAGGAGATGCACTGCAGTACTTAATGCAGCTGGTGGCCACACCAGATACTGACTGTTACTTTGATTTTGAACCCCTCCCCCTTTGTTCAGGGACACTTTGATTTTGACCCCCCCCTTTGTTCAGGGACACATTATTCCATTTCTGTTAGTCACATGTCTGTGGAACTTGTTCAGTTTATGTCTCAGTTGTTGATTCTTGTTATGTTCATACAAATATTTACAAATGTTAGGTTTGCTGAAAATAAACGCAGTTGACAGTGAGAGGATGTTTCTTTTTTTGCTGAGTTTATCTGTCGCCTCGGACTCATTGAAGTTAAAGTTTTAGTCCAAATTGAGGATAGTGATAGCTGTTCTGATGTCCAGAAGCTCTTTTTGGTCATAGGAAATAATGGCGGAAACATCATGTACAAAAAAAATTGCACAATTGGTCAGGAGCCTGTAAAACGGCTGCTATTCCCTCTAGGCCATCATACGTTTTTGTATGGCTATATAAGACAGAAGGGTACTTAAGGCAAAAATGAAGTAGGGTGGTTGGTCAGGTTGGATGGGTAGGCGTATAACACAAATGTATAACACAACTTAGCATTTTAGATAATTAGCAACTTAACATTTCAGCTGACATTACTTTTTAGCTACTTTGCAACTACTTAGCATGTTAGCTAACCCTAACTCTAACCTTAATCCTTTAAGCTAACCTAAACCCTAACCTCTAATATTAACCCCTAGCCTAGCTAATGTTAGCAACCTAGCTAACGGTACCATTAACCACCTGTCCACCACAAATTGGAATTCGTAACATGTCATACACTTAGCAATTCATAACATATTGTAGAAATTGCAATTCGTAACATATCATACGAATTGTAATTCGTAACATATCATATGAAAAAAACAAATAAATACACATCATACATAATTGTAAAATATCCATCTAATTGGAGCATCCCGGAATTACATTTACATTTACACCTGAGTTCAGGTTGCAGCATTAGGTCTGAAGACAGCCTGCTCAAATGTATTTTCCCAGTGCAGTAGCTCGGTAACAGTGAAACTATCACAACCAAGTATCATTTCAACAGAACCAGTCCACAGGAGGTCTTGTAAAATAATGGTCAAATGTGATGCCACTAGCCTTCAATGGGCAAGAGTACAACGTGTATTTTGGGGTATTATTAGTTACAGTTGATCTTCAAATATGAAATTTAGTGAGAAAAGAAAGAAAAGTAGAGTTTCAAATCCAAAACTATCTAGCGAGTTGAGTTGGCTAACTAGAACAAGACTGCAGCATGAGCTTTGGCCTTTGTATGGGAAATGCGGTGGATAAATTGTAACAATAATTGGTTTACAAATGATACACCTAAGACAGCTTGATACAGTTGTTACAGATACTGTTCAGGCTCGCATACCGTTGATGAATGCCACACTTTTTCATGCCGTCTCCCACGAGTGTCATCACTTGTGGAGAAACGAGACGTTGGCGGGGATAAAGATTCGGACTATTTCTTTGGTCAACATTACGTGAGAGTCACCCTCCAATTGGACAAAGTGGAGTGGTCTTTGTTGATAGCAGTCTGCTCAGCCACACCAAGAGAAGACAGGAATATGAACATAATTTGCACATATTATGCAAACATCAGTTCATGCATAACTGAGTTCTCACAAACTATCAATACGTTAAAGTAAAACTTGCAGAAGCAAATATACTTCTAACATGCTCACTAACATGATACAACATTGTAGCTTATAAACTGTAGGCTACCTTAACCTTTTCCACATTTTATTTTCAAGAGATTTTTTAAAAGTGTGTTCTTGTAAAAAACAATAAACACTGAGTGTATTTTTTTTTTGTTATATATTTTTTTTTTTGTTATTTTTTTTTTTTACCTTTATTTTACTAGGCAAGTCAGTTAAGAACAAATTCTTATTTTCAATGACGGCCTAGGAACAGTGGGTTAACTGCCTGTTCAAGGGCAGGGTGTATAACAAATTCTTATTTTCAATGACGGCCTAGGAACAGTGGGTTAACTGCCTGTTCAAGGGCAGGGTGTATAACAAATTCTTATTTTCAATGACGGCCTAGGAACAGTGGGTTAACTGCCTGTTCAAGGGCAGGGTGTATAACACATTAGGAACACCTGCTCTATCCATGACATAGAATGATCAGGTGAATCTAGGATCCCTTATTGATGTGACCTGTTAAATCGACTTCATTCAGTATAAATGAAGGGGGGGAGATTTTTATGAAGCTTTGAGACAATTGAGACATGGGCAAGACGAAGCTTAAAGTGCCTTTGAATGTGGTATGGTAGTAGGTGCCAAAGTTGCTGGGTTTTTCATGCTCAGCAGTTTCCCGTGTGTATCAAGAATGGTCCACCACCCAAAGGACATCCAGCCAACTTGACACAACCTGATTCTGAGAGCCATATCAGATCACATTTGGAAAATATGGAGCCAAACACGTGAGTGAGCTTAGGACTGGGAAATTCCTCATAAAACTAGAGTGATTATGCACATATATCTGTATCACTCCCTCTCCACCCATCTGTTTTGCAAAGGTCTGAGTTATGTCTGGACAGTCAGGCAGGCAGACTGCACACTGACTAAACTCAGCGAGAGGCACACTAGACCATTAAGACAAAATACAGAAATTGTATAGCCTAGTGTGTTATATGTGGGTTGTTTTGCAGATTGCAGTGTATATAGTCCCTGTAAAATTATCCATACTGTCGTGACTTGACTTTAACATGAATCTGAAGACTGTTATTTATCTAATTAACTATGTTTAATGGTTACCCAATTAAATGAATCATGTAACAATTAACTCCTTAGGATCTGGGGCACCACGAGAACAGATCTTTAAAGAGTTACCATCTCCCGAATTAAACTCTGAAAGGTTTTTACCTATCACATCTATAAACAGTCAACTTATCATTAATCATAACCTAGTTTCATATCCCCATTCTGAGTAGTCGTAACCTCCTTTCACCTGCAAAAAAACCTAGCTTTACTTATGATTCAGTACTACACAAATTGGTTTATTATTTATTTACTAGCTAATTAAATGAGAACACAGGATAAACATACACACTCTGCACCTGTTATTGACTGGAGACGTAATACGCTGAAAACAGATCCCTAGTGGAATGACAACAACATGGATGCTTGTTAAAGAGGAGATGGAGAGAGAGAGAGACAGAGACACTTAACAGTGCCACATTCAGAAGCTACTCTCACCTACAATAACCATATACTTCGCACATGAACTGCCACCTGCTTTGAGCAAGAAATCATGAATGTATTTACATGAAATGCCTGGGTTTGCCGGGGATCACTCGGTGAACGGTGCAGCCTTGGAAAGGGTGTTGGGCCTTTTCACTGCACGCTTTTAAGGCTCTGATTGTTCGAAATGGTTCCAACAACTCTTCTACTGTTGTCCTTCTTCGTAGTTGTCCGGTATCCGTTGACTTGTCATGTAGTCCTGAACAGAACTACAGAGTTGATTTTCCTTCCATTCGCTCTTGAAGATACTTCTTTGAAAATAGACTAGCCAGCCATATCGATGGTTCCCAGTGGGGAGATGAGAGTAGCGTAATACGACGGTTTGAGCAGAGTAACAGGATGGTCCTACTTAAATTCGCCTTTGAAGATACTTTACTTCGGACAGCTAATCAGCCATACCAGTGATTGTCCGGGAGGTGGTTTTATCGTCTCCACCTCGTGTTGAGATTCAAAGTTCAAACCATTTTAAACATGTAGCTGCCACTTCATGCTTTTTCTGGTTCAATGTGTTAATTTCGTAACCCATCATTTATACTTTTTCTCGAAAGGGGCGGTTCCGGCAGACTGGCACACTCCCTGACCTCACTCCGGGACGGAGATTACTCACTGTGCAAAATTATGGAAAACAATTATCTCTTATCTCAAATCACATCCCACTCTTAACAAAGACACTTTCATAATTTTGATCTGACCTATTTGGATTCTCGTGGTCAGTCATGACAATACTGATATTGCAAAATAGGGAGGAGCCTAAACTAGTCACGTGACTGTATTTACTTTTTTATATATTTTAATTTTATTTAACTAGGCAAGTTATGTGTGTACTGTATCCATCTGTGTGCACTGTATGTGTGTATGTGTATCATTAGTGTGAGTAAGCGTGTGTGTGTGTGCGTGCGTGTGTGCGTGTGCGTGCGTGCGTGTGTGTGCGTGCGTGTGTGTGCGTGTGCATGTGTCAAGGGAGATTTGAGAGAGGAAATGTTCCAGATGTGGAAACTACAAAGAATGAGTGAGAGCAGAGAAGGGGAAGGGAGGGACAGAGAGAACAGAAAGAGAACAGGGGAAGTGGGTTTGTCTTCAGCAATGTTCCAACACGTGCAGAGTGGACCTCATTCATGGAGCCAAGGGAAGCCAGGCTCTTCCCCCAGAAATTCCAAAATGAAATATAAAAATCTTTAGTCTCTCTGTGTT